>NC_058132.1:181430608-181431298 GCF_016433145.1 Gracilinanus agilis | reverse complement strand
CTACATTGTTTTTGTTTGTACAAAAGCTTTTTAGTTTAATATAATCAAAACCATTTAATTTACATTTTGTAATTTTCTCTAACTCTTGCTTGGTTTTAAAGTCTTTCCTTTCCCAGAGATCTGACAAGTGACACTTAACTTATTCTGTGTTCACTTAACTTATTTATAGTTTCCCTCTTTATATTCAAGTCGTTCACCCATTCTGAATTTATCTTGGTGTAGGGTGTGAGATGTTGATCTAAACCTAATCTCTCCCATATTGTTTTCCAAATTCCCCAGCAGTTTTTGTCAAATAGTGGATTCATGTCCCAAAAGTTGGGCTCTTTGGGTTTATCATACACTGTCTTGCTGATGTCATTTACCCCAAGTCTATTCCATTGATCCTCCTCTCTGTCTCTTAGCCAGTACCATATTGTTTTGATGACTGCTGCTTTATAGTATAGTTTAATATCTGGTACTGCTAGGCCCCCTTCCTTCACATTTTTTTTCATTATTTCCCTTGATATTCTTGATCTTTTGTTATTCCAAATGAAATTTGTTATAGTTTTTTCTAATTCAGTAAAGAAGTTTTTTGGTAGCTTGATAGATATGGTGCTAAATAGGTAAATTAATTTGGGTAGAATTGTCATTTTTATTATGTTAGCTCGACCTACCCATGAGCAATCAATGGCTTTCCAATTGTTTAGATCC
>NC_058132.1:181154997-181430217 GCF_016433145.1 Gracilinanus agilis | reverse complement strand
GATAATCATGTGATTTTTGTTTGTTAGACTGTTGATATGGTCAATTATGTGGATGGTTTTCCTAATGTTGAACCAACCTTGCATTCCTGGTATAAATCCCACCTGATCATGGTGGATGATCTTCTTAATTACTTGCTGGAGTCTCTTTGCTAGTATTCTATTTAAAATTTTTGCATCTATGTTCATTAGGGAGATTGGTCTGTAGTTTTCTTTCTCTGTTTTTGATCTCCCTGGCTTTGGAATCAGTACCATATTTGTGTCATAAAAGGAATTTGGTAGGACTCCTTCTTTGCTTATCATATCAAATAATTTGTATAGTATTGGGATTAGTTGCTCTTTGAATGTCTGATAGAATTCACTTGTGAATCCATCAGGCCCTGGCGATTTTTTCTTAGGGAGTTCTTTGATGGCTTGTTCAATTTCTTTTTCTGATATGGGATTATTTAGGTATTCTATTTCTTCTGCTGTTAATCTAGGCAGTTTATATTTTTGTAAATATTCATCCATATCTCCTAAATTGTTATATTTATTGCCATATAATTGGGCAAAATAGTTTTTAATGATTGCCTTAATTTCCTCTTCATTAGAGGTAAGGTTTCCCTTTTCATCTTTGATACTGTCAATTTGGTTTTCTTCTTTCCTTTTTTTTATTAGATTGACTAGTACTTTGTCTATTTTATCTGTTTTTTCAAAGTACCAGCTCCTAGTCTTATTTATTAATTCAATAGTTCTTTTACTTTTGATTTTATTCATTTCTCCCTTGGTTTTTAGTATTTCTAATTTAGTTTCCATCTGGGGATTTTTAATTTGCTCGCTTTCTAATTTTTTGAGTTGCATGCCCAATTCATTAATCTCTGCCCTCCTTAATTTGTTAATATATGCACTCAATGATATAAAATTCCCCCTGAGTACTGCCTTGGCCACATCCCACAGAGTTTGGTAGGATGTCTCATCATTGTCATTTTCTTCAATGAAATTATTGATTGTTTCTATGATTCCTTCTTTGACAAATTGGTTTTGGAGAATTATATTATTTAATTTCCAATTAGTTTTTGATTTTCCTGTCCAGGTGCCTTTACTGTTTATTTTCTTTTTTTAATAAAATATTTAAAATACTTTTAATCCCCACAACAAAAAATCAACTATTTTTGGCAATGAGGGCCTGGTTTTCTCTTTTTATGTCTGAACTTCTTTTTTTTTTTCTTTTTTCAATCCTTACTTTCTTAGAATCAATGCCATGTATTGTTTCCAAGGCAAAAGAGTGGTAAGGGTCAATTAAGAGACTTGCCCACAGTCACACAGACACAGGAAGCGTCTGAGGCTACATTAGAATCCAGGGCTTCCTGTTCCTAGGCCTGGCTCTCTCAATCCACTGAGTCACCTATCTGCCACCACCACCCCCAACTTCTTGATAAGAGAGAGGGGGGAAATAGTCAATCACTGTTTTCAGCTAAAATATAAACAAGATATTTAAATAGTGACACATTGCAAAATTATCTAAAAGAATAGCATTCAAAAGCAGAAGTGAAATGATCTTTTCTTACTTCTTCCTCTTGGTTATATGAACAAGCTATTTTGCTTCTCAAAAGTATATTCTTCCTTTGTAAAATTTGGATTCAGGAGAGAAGAACAGAAAAGGATAAAAAAAAAACTTTAACAGAACAGAAAGGGCAGCTAGATGGTGCAATCAACAAAGCCCTGGACCTGGAGTTAGGAAGACTCTCCTCATCTGGCCCTCAGTTTCCTGAGGGGGAAGGGAGGGAGAGAACTTGGATCACAAAATGTCAGAAAACAATTATTTAAAATTGTATCTACATGTAATCTGGAAAAAATATAATAAAACAACCAAAAAGGACATATTAAATAAGCCCTATGGCAATAACTAAGTAGAACATCTACTCACTTTGAAATTTCCTCATACATGGCCATTAGTGTTTGAAGGGACCTTTAGCAATTCATTTACCTTCTCGGAGACTCGAGTACTAATCTACAAAAGGAGATCTGGATCCTTTCTGTACCCTGGAATATAGGCTTAAAGAGCTATTGTAATGATCAAATATTATTTATCTACAAAGTAGCATATCAATGAAAAGTATTTTTATTATTAAGAATCATTTAAATACATCATTTATTGATATATATACACATATGTATGGTCTCAGTATTTTGTCTCATTTTATACAAATGAAACATTTTTGGGGAGGAAAGCAAGGAAATAACTTTATAAACAATCACTACACGATTCTTAAATTTTGATTAAATAGCCAACCAAGTTAAATACAAACATGCATCTGATCTGCATTTTAGAGATAGAAAGGGTCTTAAGATAAAACACAAATTATATTTGTTTAAAAGGAAGTAACTCTAAAGGTCTTGAATTATAAAAGCAAACTTAAATTTCATTACTTCTTTTACTATTAACAATTAATATGATGCTGCTATGAGTCCAAACTGTAGAGATATTTTTTCTTGAAAAATGTTTATTTTTGTCCAAGTTTAATGTGACTTTTATACTATTTAATTAGGCTAAGTTTTTAGCAGAACTAGGTTTTTATTTCTGTATATCTAGATATGGATCTACAGGATGGTGTCAAGATGCTTTTGTCTCCCCTAAAAAGATATAACCTCCTTGAAGGAAGGGATAGTAAAAATTTTTGTCTTTGTATCTCCATTGCTTAGCACATTGCCTGATATACCAATAGGTATTTAATAAATACTTGTTGAGGATTGTTTTTTTAAATTGTTTTTTAAAATATCTATAGTCAATTCTCTGTTGTCAGAATCAATTGAGGAAAAGGTTAGTAAGGAAGATACAAATGGTAAATACTGGTAAAATTCATACAGTGCTCCCACAAAACCTCAAGATTTTATTCTTATAAAATATTTCTATCAATTTGTTTATTAAAATCACAATCACATTTCTACTGTAGGAGTTAAATTTCTAGATGGTTAAATAAATGTTTGTTAAAGTGAACAGAAATTTGATAGATATTTGGGAGGTTTATGTGAATTCTTCTGCAGTGTAGGATGATTTGATTAGGAAGAGTTAACAAAATAGCCATTATGAGCTGTTGATATAGATAAGATACACAGTCACAGGCTAAAATACATTTCATCATGTAATTTCATTATCAATGATGTATGATGCACAGATTAAAAAGTGAAAAAATAACTTATTCACATGTAGACATCAAAGTAGGGAATTTGGTAATTGAGTCACCATCATGCAGAGAACTTGGAACTTTGGAAGCATGCAGAGATGCTTTCAAAAGCATCTATTATTGCTAATCCAAAATATTTAGCTATAGATTTTTATACTACCAAATAAAAATAGATATGACCACCATTCAGAAAATTCTTATCAAGGTAACAAGCATTTATTTATTATGTGCAAAAAAGTCTCTGCTCTATAAAGCTCAGTCTAATCAGAGTGCGCCAACAACTATGTACAACCAAAAAATATACATAAAATAAACTGGAGATATCAGAGGGAAGGCACCAAGATTATGGAAGTCTGGGAAAAGGATTCTAGCACAAGATGGGTCTTTAGCAGGTATCCACCCAGAATAGGGCTCTGAGGCTTTGAGGATGGAGAGCTTAGGTTCAAATCCCAGGTCAGCTATTTAAAGCCTATGTTACCTCGAGCAAGTCACTCACCTCTTTAAGACTTAGCTGTCATAAGAGCAAAAATGAGAGCATTTAACTAGATAATGTTTAAGGCCCCTTGCAGCTATAGTATTTGATGATGAATGATCCACTGTTCCCCAACTTCCTATTCCCTACCTCATTTCTGATATAAATGGGATAGTATCACCTCTCAAATACCACAAATTGAAGCTAAATGCTATTTCTCCCTCTGTAAATTTGCTTTCTAGGGATATTGGAGACAAATGCTTTTTTTTTCCTATTCCAAAAAAGGAAAACCAATTTCCTCTCCCCCTGCCCCCAGTTTCTGCTGGGTAACAAATAGAAAAAGATTTATATTTCCAAAGGGATTACTTATATATTATTATTGTAATATTACAAGCAACTGAATATAAGTCTTCCACAAACTCACTAAAAAGCAAATACACATTAGCAAAATTGAGAGGTAATTGTCTAGGGCTACTTTCAATGATCAATGTTAAATTAAATTGAAGTGCAAAAAAGAGAAGAAGATAAAAAATTTCTTTTGGAACAATTTTACATATTAACATTAATGAGAAGGATCAGAAGAAAATTTTCACATGATCAGAATTTGTAGTATGCACAATATTCACACAGGACTAAGAAAAAGTCAAATTTTCCATTTCAAAATAAAATGTATTCTTTGGTCATTCTACTGTTTCAAATTTTTATTTGTTTTTAAGCATGAATTATACTAGGCAATACCATAGTCTCTAATCAACTCGTCTACCTTCAAAGTCTTCTAAAAATATAAATTCTTAAATCCTCTATATTTCAAAACTAGAAAGAACGGTAGCAATCACTTAGTCTAATCAACTCAATTTACAACCAAAGAGCAAGACAGAGAGGTAAAGTGATTTGCCTAAGGACAATATCTAGTTAGCAGCAGAGTTAAAAGCAGAGTTAAAAGTAGCACCCAGATGAACAGCCCAAATCTGAGGTCAATGTTCTTTTCACAATAATAACTCTCCTGTCTCTGGTAATTATAAAAACAGCAAAATGTGTCTTGTCTCCTCTATGAATTAGATGGTAAATTAGATGAAAACAAACCAAAAAAAGTATTCGTCCTTTTATCTCCACACTACCTTGTACCCGGTAGTTGCTTAATAAAGGTTTGCTGAATACCTTCCTACCACTCTCCTCACAAGCTTTCCCTATTCACCTCACTGGCTGTAGCATGTTGTTGCACAACTTCTAGAGGTCAAGGAAGATCTGAATTCAAAACTAGCCTCTGAGGGATGTATGGTAAAGAATGCTACCCACATTCAGAGGAAGGACTGCAGGAGAGCAAACATATAAGAAAAACAACTGCTTGAATGCATGGGCTGAGGAGGACATGATTAAGGATGTGGACTCGAAACTACCACACCAATGCAACCACCAACAATTTAGAAATAGGTCTTGAACAAGGACACATGTTACAACCAGTGGAAATGTGCAGCGGGGGGGGGGTGGGGGTGAAGGGGAAAGTAGGGGCATGAAGCATGTAACCATGTTAAAAATGAATATTAATAAATGTTTAAAAAAAACTAGCCTCTGACACCAACAGTGTGATCACAGGCAGCTTTTTGGAGCTGTGATCTAGGAAAGAATAAAAATCTTAGAGAATCTTCTCTGCAATACCACCACAGCCAACATGTAGGTGGGTCCATCCAGACTGAGCTCCAAGATCCCCAGTGGGAGGGAGATCACAATGCAGCCACCTTTGAATACTGTAGTTCTAATTGCTAGGGAGTTTTTCCTTATATAAACCCTAAATTCCTCTCTTTCTAACTTCTATTCATTGTTCCAACTTTGGGTTAAACACAACCAAATCTATTTCCCCTTCCATGTGACAACCTTTCCAATGCTTGTAAATAAACTATCACATTCCCCAAGTTTTCTATTTTCCCACTTAAACAGCCCGTTGCATACAGTTCTCTCATGTCATGGAGTTTGGACCTTTGCCATCCTGTCCCACTCCACTCCCCCAACCAACATTCTCACTGGAATGGGAACCCCATCTCAAAAGAGACCACATTTTGAAATCTACATTTCAAATAGTTTCCATATTGATGAAATCACAGTTCCTTGATGTACTGATATGACAAAACAGAGACTAAAGCACATATATATGGTATATATGTATATATGGTACATATACGTATATGTACCCCCTTTAACTTTTGCCTTTAATGTTGCAATACTGCATTTATTTTTCCATTATATTAACTAATAAAAATTAGTTAATTTTAATGCATTACAAAAACAAATTTTGGAAAAAGGATCACCTAATAATAGCTAACATTTACATGTAAGCACTTATTATATACTAGGTACTATTTTAAGCACTTTACAATTATTATCTCATTTGATCCTCACAAATCTGGAAGGCAGATGCTATTATTACCTCCATTTTACAGATGAGAAAAGAGAGGTCAAATGATTTGGTCAGGGTTCATACAGCTAGTGAGTATCTGAGGCTAAATTTGAACTCAGGTCTTCCTGACTCCAGGTTAAGCAATCTATCCACTGCACCATTAACTTAAAATCTTTACTTAAAGACTTACACAGAAAGAAGCTTTCAAAAATCCTCTAGTAACGTATCTCAGGGGAAAGAAGTAACTTAAACAATGCCTATGAAATGCCACAAAAATTATTCTATTAAAGAAAAGTCACAAATACAGTTTCTCTCCATTTAGTTCATGTAAATTTTTAACAGGTACTCAGACAAATATTTCAGTAAAAGACGAGTTCTCAGAAAATCTGAAAGCACCATCATTGTCTTTATGTCTATTGTTGTTGTTCAGTAATGTCCAACTCTTTGGAAGATAGTGGAGCATAAAAGGGCCTGGTCATACTATGGTCTCTGTATTCACAAAGTCTGTTCCAAGTTCATGTTCATTATTTCCATGACACTATCCATCTCATCCTCTGTTGTCCTCTTCTTTTGACCTTCAATCTC
The DNA here is from genome assembly GCF_016433145.1 of Gracilinanus agilis. Lineage (NCBI taxonomy): Eukaryota > Metazoa > Chordata > Mammalia > Didelphimorphia > Didelphidae > Gracilinanus > Gracilinanus agilis. Next base: position 181,423,607 of record NC_058132.1, on the reverse strand, counting down.
TCCCAACATCAGGGTCTTTTTCCAGTGAGTCCTGCCTTCTCACTATGTAGTCAAAACATTCAAGCTTCAGTTTCAGTATCTGACTTCTAGTAAATAGTCCAAATTAATTTCTTTAGTGCTAACTGATTTGATCTTCTTATTAAGGGACTCTCAAAAGTTTTCGCTAGTATCACAATTCATAAACACTCAGCTTTCCTTAGAGTCCAACTATCGCAGCCATACATTGCTACTGGAAGAACCACAGCTTTCACTACATGAACCTTTTTTTCTTTGTGCCTTTCAATTTTTTAAAAAAGAAAGCTAAAAATGGCCTTCTTCTACCTCCAAATAAAAGAATGATAATGTAAAAGTAAAATCCCTATTTAGGGAAAACTGCTAGACTTAGCACAAATAAAAAATTATATTAAAAACTGCATTACTATTATCACTAAATAACACATTATAAATAAAAACCATTTATTTTAAAAGACTAAACTTGATATTTTAGGAGGGAATAGGAGGAGTGGGGTAAGGATACATACAACTTTCGTCATCTTTACAAAAACTACTCCTCCCCTTCTCTACACTCCAGTTTCACTGTTTAATTATTCCTTCTTCTACAACCTTCAAACATTTTCACTACTCCTCTATTTTTTCCTCACTTGTAACTAGTAGATCCCTCTAATATCCTTCACTGCTAATTACCAATGAAATCTGCTTTTAAAAATATCTTCCCTTCTTAAGATTGATAAATCTATAGATAAAGGTGCTCTGATAAGATGTAAGCTCATCATTGAGGAGAGAGTTTCATTTTTGTTTGTTGTTTTATCCCAAGCATTTGGCAGGGTGCCTTGCACACAGTAGGTAATTTGCTAATGTTTGCTGATTTAGTGAAGTGCTTCATTTTAATATCCTTAAGAAGTGATTTAAGTTTTCATTTTATATATCTATTATTTAAAGATTTGTGAGTTATTTGCTATGTATACTCCCTGTACTCAAAATCAAAACTTGTCAGCATCTTAGTAACTAGTCTTTTTGAGTCAATGTTACTTAAAAAAAGATCAACACTTGCCAACTTTCTGATGACGAATCTTTCCAAATATAGGTAGGCAAGTCCTTAGGCAAAAGACATTATCAGTTGTACTTAAAAGTCTTTCCAGAGCTACAAGACCTGCCAGAGCCTGTGCTTTAGAAACAGATCTCAAGAAGCCAGAATCACCACGATGAAGCAATAGTGTTCACACAGGACTCTAGGGAATATTTAGGTACTCCTAATTCAATTTAATACAAACACTGAATAAAAGCCTCTTTAATAACATATACCATATTTGATTTCTGACACCACAGTCCCTTACATCAAACAGAAATGACATAAAAGATAAAATAGCAGCAGATGAGCAACTACAAACATCGGAGATTGGAGAAGGTAACAAAATTATGAAGACATTGAGGAACAGACTTAAAATATAACTGAAAGGGAGTAAAACAGCAAGTGCCTGGAAAATACATGGACTTTGTTATTACCTATAAATTTCATGTTAAAACAATTATTAAGTGATTGCTTCATATTAAGAACTGAAGCAGGAAAGTTAACAAGAGCAGGTAGCAAGAGCAAAGGATATTAGATGGACAGCCTATCTGCCCATGGAACATCAAGAGCCTTGGAAGAAGGTTCCTGGCACTTCTGAGTAGATTCCCTTGAAGGCTTTATAGATAAAAAGTGCTAGAGCTCATACGGAAAAAAAAAGTATGGATTGGGTTACAAACCTGTTGAAGAAATGAATATTTATATCAATAAGATCACAGATCTATTTAGGTACAAGGCTTTGCACTAGACATTGGGGATTCTAAAAATAAAAAAGTCTTCAAGAAATTTATAATAAAATAATATAATAAAGAAATTATAATAAAACCGGAGGGATATAGGTAAGACGTATACAAATTCAGCATGATGCAAGGTATATATGGATCAATAGCTGTAAAGGAGAAGTCTACAGTGCATTGAAGGCCCTGGATTGTGGAAGGGGTGAAATTGGTTAAGTCCTCTTCTCATTTTATGTCAGAAAACTGAGTTATGGGTACCTTTTTTTTTGTTTCACTCGAAGTGGAAAGTTAAAACTTCTGTGTGTCATCAAAATAAAATGTTTCCTTTAACGCTGATATGTGAATCTAATATTATGGGTTTTTTTTAAGGAGGGGTGGCATCAACACAGAAATGAGAAAAAAAATTTCCCAAATGTTAAGAGAACTAGAATTATTCTTTCAATTTCCAAAAGCCATGGAAAAGAACTGGCTGAATGAATTCAGCTTAGTATAACTTTTAACCTACTTAGTAAAAACCATGGAAACCACTTATATAATACTTTAAAGTTTGCAAAGTGTTTTACAAATATGTCACTTGATCCTTATAACAACATGGTGAGTTAAGAATTATTATATTTATTTTATAGATAAGGAAACTGAGGCTAAGTGAAAGAGGTTAAGCAACTTGTCCAGTCATATAGCTAATAAGTTTCTGAGACAGGATTTTAATTTAGGTCTTCCTAATAACTCCAGACCCCAAACTGTACCCACTCTGCTTACCTAGCTGCCTCAATTTTTATCCATCTTTTAAATGCTATCCTAGAGCTCAATTCTTTCATTATTGCCTTTCGGGACAAACAAATGCTATTTTTTTCCACTGAACTCCCATAATACTTTAAATCTATCACTTAGTTATATATTATCATCTACCTTTCTTTAATTGTTGCATATATATCTGAAAATATGCTGAGTCTATGATCTAAGTTTTATTTCCCGATTTTTTCTGCTTCACCAAACATAGGCCCAGGCACATTGTAACTACTCAAATGACTGAGTTCAAAATAAAAAAAAATAACCACCAAATATTTCCAAAATAAAAAAACTCCCTTCATTGGCCCAAATAAAGAACATCAATATGACAATCACGCCCATACAATATGCTTAATGAATATTGCACAGAATAGTTGGACACAGCTTCTAAAAGCAAATTCTAGAAAGATCTAGGGGTTTGTGGGGAATGTTCAACAGTTCATAGGTTGAAAAGTCAGTATAGCTGTTACAAACACAACTCCTTGAGACTCTCTCTATCCAACCTAAGGACAGATAGCCTGATTAAAAACACTCCTAAAAGTCATCACTGAATCAGTCAGAATGAGTGGCATTAAGAATATATTCCTACTAGTCAAAGTGGGATAGTCCTGAGTTATAGCAGACTTTTTTTAACTACTAGCAACAAAGCTAAGAAATTCTCTTCATTTATTTTAAACACAAAACTCAAGATGATGGCAGGTTATGGAATGGAGAAACATTAACTCCAAAATATTACTTGTAGACATTAGAGAATATCTGTAATAAAATTTTTGGGGACATCCTATAATGGTATAGTAGTATCTCTATTCCTCTTCCATGTACTTATACACCACCATTGATGTACAAGCATACTTATTTGGAGGAGAAGGGAAACATTGTGTGTGGGAAGTATAATTTAGAGGCTAAACAACTTAATTTTATTGGAAAATAATGACTTTTAAAAATTTAGAAGTCCTATATTATTTTTAGCATATACTAATATAAGAATACTTGCCCCAAAAGTTTCAGTGCAGTGTTAAACTTAAATGAGCTAAAACATTGGATAGCTACCACTATTTATCAATAAATGATATGATATAGAAATAGATTTTTAAAATACAATGTTGCACAAGGCAAAGGAACATTATTTCTAGGTACTTGGATGTTAAACTGAAAAATGTTCTAACTAGACTTAATATGAAATAATTACTATGCTATGAACTTAGCAAAATTTTAAAATTAAGAGTTAAATGATTCCAATAAAATATTTTATAAGTTAACTACAACTATACTTATTTTAAGTTAAAAAATAAGCAAACTAGTGATGCCTTCACTGGTTCCTATGAAGTTGCCTTCCTTTTTAAGAGATAATTCAAAAAACACAGTAGCATGTGTACATCAAAACTTTTTTTGTTGGAAAGTCTTTGATAGACAACTTCTAACATCTGTTTTTGTGACCTTAAGCCAAACTGTTGGAAAAGCTCTGCATTTGATAAGCTGACTTTAATCAACAAGGGGGAGGGGGAGGAAATAACATTTTTATTCTTTGATGCTGAACTATTTCCAGCGAACTTAAAAAAAAAAAAAAAAAGCACATCCCTATTAACCACTTAATAATTTGGCTGTTAACAATTTGGGCTTAAAGCATTTTAAAATCCCTCCTCCACTTTAAAAAGTCAGCAATTAAAAGAAAATTTAAAAGGCTAAAACTTTACACAGCAATGGTTCTGAACTCCTACTCCAGCGTGACTGCAGGGTGGAAGAATCAATTACCACTGACATGCCATCACTGACTTGCTCAGCAACTCTGAGCAAGGATTCAAATTGCAGGCCTGAGGAAAGGCTCCATAAATAGCTGCTCTTCCCCCCTCTCCCTTCTTTAAAAGTCTCCTCCTAGTCCTGATACAACTCTACCACCAAAAATGGAGGAGTTGCCATAGATTTTTTACCCATTCTCAAGAGAGGGCTAGGGATATCCTGCTGATCATGTTACTCATTTTTAGAAGCATGAATCATAATGCTGAAATCCAATTCACTGGAAAAATTCAACTTTTATTCACTGTTTAGTTACTATAAAAAGTCAAGATGGACCAAATCATTAGTTTGTGCAATCATTTAATTAGGCAGAAAAAAAAAGGCAAAATGGGATCTATATTATCAAGAGAATTTTTAAAAGGACATATTCTAAGTTAAATCTATTTCTTCTTTACTAAGTTAAACCTATTAATTTTTCATTATTCCAAAGGATGGAGTGCTTGTTTTAATTGAGCAGTTCATTAGGAACCTTAAAAGAACACTTAAGAAGCAGGTTTATTTCACCAGCAATATACGATAAGTCCAACATTTCACTTCAGGGTGGCGTTTAAAAAAAAAAAGGCTAAAGGCCATTCCTATGCCTTTTCAGATATACATTCTACATCAGTGGATTTATCTTTTAATAGGAATATAATACTGCCAGTGATTTCACGTAAGTTATAAATTTATCATCTGTCACCAAAGGAACCTAATTAAAATACAAAAAAGCCATTCTTCTCTAAGAAGCCCCAGCCATTGGGTGAACAGGTGAGAATCAAGAGACATAGGAAAAAAATTCACTTAAGACTGTAGTTGGTTTTCCTACCTACTACTGCCTAGCTACCTCACTGAGGTATGTGAATCAACATAAAAAGATTTTCATCTAACTCTGTAATAAATGAATCAAGAGTTAAAAGCTGCATAAAATAACAGAGTAAGCTTTAGAATAAAATTACCATTGGACAGCCACTAAAATTCATAACCTTAATAAGTTTTGAATTGTGAACAATTATAATGTTCTTTAAAAAAGAAATTAATTTTCTGCCTGTCCAACAAAACTAGAAAAAGACTTTCTCTAATAAAGATGTGATTTCTGATCACTAAACTACTTGTCAACATCTCACTGGTTTGTAAAATACCTATATATTTTTAATTCCTTGAAAGAAATACACCAAAATTTGCATTATTTATTCAAAATGAGATTTAACATTTCAATATCCTAAGTAAGGTATGGTATTGGTAAAGGCAAAGACCCAAGTCTTGATATCATAGCTCAAATGAAGTTTAATCTGTCCTAGCCTTGCCATTACTTCTGCCTTCAATGCAATTTAATTCAACAAATATTTATTAAGCCCCTATTATGTACAACGTATTGTGTTTAAAGAAACAAAATGCTTAAGTATTGAAATCATAAAGATAATAACAATACCATTCCTACCCCCAAAGAGGTTATATTCCACTGGGGCATCAAACAAGTAGGCTATAAGTAAATAGAGGTAATCTGAGATGAAACTTAAAATTTAAAATTAAAAAATTAATTTAATTAAAAATTAAAAAAATTAAAATTAAAAAGGCATTTAAAATTAAATCTTTCCTCCATGTACAAGATTCAGAAGAGAAAGAGAGCAAGTAAAGTCCTCTTCCAACAAATAGCATTACAAAGACAATGTTAGTATAAAGATTTTTGAGTCCTAGGCAATAGCAGACTTTTTCTTTCTTTTTAAAGCATATTTAATACAAAGACTTCACAGTGCAAAAGAAAAATACAGATTCTCCCTTTCTACAAATTGTAATGGTATTTGCCTTTTATTTCCTTTTTATATATGTCTCTAAAAGAGGGCTCATGATATAGGTGAGAATGGAGAAAAAGAAAACCTTGATGTTAATACACCCTATGAAACAGAAATAAGACTAGACAGTTACATGTAAATAGTATCTATAAAAACTCAGAAAGTAGTCTAAGCTAACTTCTTTCCATGTTTTAGCCTTACACTTATGAACATTTTCTTGAAAAAAGTAAATTTAATTTTCTCTGATGTTATGAAGTAGTTTTATATAGATGGACATTTAAAAGTCAGAAGCCATTTTGCCTTTTTATACAAACAATAGGTTCTACAAGCACATGGCTTTGAAAACTGATTTTCCATAAACTTTAATACACTTGGCCAATTCAAGCACAGACATAGAGAAACTCTAAGCAAAGTTACTGTCTAAACCATATGCCTTAAAATAAGAGGGTGCATTAATTCTTTTATTTAAATCCTCAGCATCCCAACATATAAGGATAGAGCAGCATGACCCCAAATAAAAGGGAACTCATCAGAATTAATTGGGAAAATATGAGTCATACTTTTATATTGTTCCCATAATGAAGATATGCATGTAGTTCATAATATTGTGATACCTTGTAGCCAGTTGTTTTTTGTTTTTGCAATTTAAGTAGAAAAGAAATAGGGTTCCCCAGCAAATAAATCCCAATAGGTAATTAAAAATGGAAAGGGAATCCTTGAAACAATACATTACTTAAATAACTGCACGGCAACTTCAGATATATACTTCCTATACAAACCTCTATATAAATCAGAAATTTTTTATAGGTAAGTCAGTAACAGTAAATGACCTCTACTTGACTTAGTATTAAACAGGGGAACAAAAATCTTGATAGTCAAACACACTGATATCCAAAAACAAACCTTTCTTCTTTAATAATTAGCATTCCTGAAATCCTTAGGGGGTCCCCCCCAAACAAGATATTAATTCAAGTTTAGATGAAAGATTTGGATCTTTCACTGTTTCAACAAAAGGTTTATTAATGAAGTTAAAGCAAAGTCCAGGATTGTTTTGAAGACAAAGTTTGGTTTCCATAGAAATAGGTATGGCTGACAGTGCAGTTTTCTAATATTCTTGCTTCACAATTCATTTAAATAAGGCTGGCTAATAAATGAGTGCTGAGTTATTAGACTTTTAGCCATATATGAAAGAAGAGTAAGCAAATACAATTGTCTTACAGGTTTTTTAACCAGATCCTCCAAAATTTAGTTTTTTATATTAAAAAAATTATAATCTTAAAATTCGTGTTTTTTTATATAGTTGTGGTTATAGTTGAATCGATGGTTCTAATACAGTTGCAAACAGTGCACTAAGTTCAGATTTTAAAGTTAAATTTCATTAATTTGATTGTGTGGTAATAATCACTATTTAAAAGAAGATCCAAAAAACTTAATTCCCATAATCCTCTTTCAAAACAAAAGATAAAAGCTAATTATAATACCCAAATTCAAAATTAAGAAACCATTTAACCAACATATCTACAAAATGCATTTGTTATAGAAACACAAAGCAGTAAAAAATTGCAATAATTACATAGAGAGCTCATATGAATATGTACAACTTTATTTACAAGAATAAACAATTCAAAAAACCAATGACAAGTATTTAAATAACATATGGTCTTTGTAAACTTTAAAAATTCTACCAATTATATTGTTGTATTTGGAATTTTGTTTTTTATTTAATTCTAAGCCTAACATTCATTGTACAAAAAACATTAACACAATTCTGTGCCTAGAGTAAAACCAATGTCATGATACATCCTAAAAATAAGTAAATGTTTATGACTTTAAAATTTCAGGATACTAAAATGTAAGAAAGTCTATGTATAATGTGAAAATTCAGAAAGGATTCCAAATTTGTGACTGAGTTCAGAATATGTAATTCTTTTTTGCATTTGCAGATGAAGATGTAGACAATCAAAGTATGGGCCAAATTAAGGTCTTTATACCCTTCAGGCTTGGATCTGCCAGTGACGTTTTATCTGGTTTCCTGCATAATTTTTACTATGAGTTAATACTGAGAGGAAGCTTAGCATACTGGATAATTCTAGATTTGAATCCAGAAAAGATCTCAGTACAAATTCTGCCTTGACACTAGCCGTCTTTCCATTTAACTTATCTGATAATTACTGCCCTATCTATTAAACAAGGATGTAGGTAACTACTTCACAGGATTATTGTGAGATGAAAATGAAATTATATGTAAATAGTTTTGCAAACTTTAAAGTACTATGTAAATGTCAGTTAATAATATTGCTATTATTAACAACAGCTAACCTGTTATATATAGCACTATTTACTAGGTACTGTGCCAAGTGCTTTACAATTATTTCATTTAATTCTCCCATCAACCATAGGAAATAGGTGCTATTATTATCTATCTATTTTACAAATGAAGAAAATGAGGCAGATTTAAGTGACTTGGGAAGAATCATACAGCTATTAAATATTATGAGGACAGATTTTAATTCTGCTCTTCCTGAATCCAGTCCTAAAGCTCCCTATCCACTGGCTGCCCCTGGTTGTTGCTGTTGTTATTAGATTTAAGCTTATTTCATTTAGAGTAGGAAAATCCAGATATGAAAACTTTCTCTATGATCTGTCTATAACTTAGAGAGTTGCTGAGGACAATGAAAGATAAAGTGACTAGCCCATGGTCACACATGTATCACAGGAAGGACTGAATCAAGGTCTTTCTGACTCTTAAGATTGATCATATTATGAACTATGCCATATTGCATGTTGTTATAAGAGTGATGATGATTATGATTCTTCTCATCTTTTTTAATGGAATTCAGATAGAAATGGTGCCAGGACAAGTCTCTGTCTGGAGAGTATTCTTTTATAATTAATATTTGTAGGAGTACTATACAAGTGGTTAAAATAACTTTGATTTCTTTCAGCAAATGAATTATTGACATGAAGATCATCTTCTCTAGGCTTTAGAGAACATTCTTGGTACAATGCTTACAACAAATAAAACAATGGGATGATATATACTTTACCTTGTTCCCCCATGGCTTTGACTTATTCCATTAAGTCTATATATTCCAAAAACTTTTTATTCCATATAGCTTGGAGGCTACAAGTAGCTAGTATAATGATATTGTTAAAATACTTTTCTGAAAAACTTTTTATGGACCCATGTTATGTCTATATGTGATAATAGTCAACTTCCAAAATAGTTCATCTGTAGAATTCTTAAGACTATTTTGGAATCTGTATTCGTAGTATGAAAATTTGCCTTTTGTTCATGAAAGACAGCAGCAAGCTTTAAAACTAGCCACTACAACATGCCTTTCTAGGTATTGGCTACTCTTTGCAGCCTACAGTGATGTGTTATTGGAATGATTAAAGAGTATAACAGGATGACTAATAATGAAGTATTGAATATAGCCAATCCATAAACACAAAACTAATACTGGCTTCATTCCAGCTTCACAGGACAGGAAATATGTCAAAGATGCAAGAAGCCAAAAAGACACCCAAGCAGTTGCAGAACAACTTTTTGGTGACCTCTAAAAAGATCATTGGCAGGATAGATGCATAAAATACATTAGGGACACATGAATCCGAGAAAAATCAACCAACAGGCATTTATTTATTAAATATCTCAACATGCTAGAGTCTAGAGTTACATGTACAAAGAAGGAAAGAACTCAGATTTTATTTTTTCTTTTTTAAACCCTTAACTTCTGTGTATTGACTTATAGGTGGAAGAGTGGTAAGGGTAGGCAATGGGGGTCAAGTGACTTGCCCAGGGTCACACAGCTGGGAAGTGTCTGAGGCCAGATTTGAACCTAGGACCTCCCATCTCTAGGCCTGGCTCTCAATCCACTGAGCTATCCAGCTGCCCCTAGAACTCAGATTTTAAAGGCAAAAACCAAATACATAAAAATACAAACAGCATATATAGACTATGAGTAAGTGTAAATTTATATACAATCATTAACTACAAAAAAAAGCACTTTGACATGGGGAAACTGGGAAAGGGTTCATGTAACAGATGCTAGCCAAATACATTTGAAGGGAAGAGAATGACTGAAGCAGAAGTGAAGAGGGAATATGTTCCAGGAATTTGGGATGCACAAGAGATGGAAGAAGGAGCAATTAACAAATGCAGCAAATAGGTAAAAAAAGATGAGGGCTGAGTAAAGATCATCAATTATGTCAATTCTGGACAGACTATTTTAAGTCCAGTGATGAGATTAGAAGTCACACTATAAGGGAAGGAAGAGAAAAGAAGAGAAATAAGGAAGCAGAGACAGTGGATGGAGATAACTTTTCCAAGGAATCTGGCTAAAAGAGTAGACATGCCTTAGGACAATAGGTTGTGTTAAGAAGTTGTATAGGGAGGGGTTTTAAGGATGGGGAAGATTTGGGTATATCTGAACATAATAGGGAAAGAACCATGAGAAAGGGAGGAGTTGGATTTTCCAGAGAGTAGAGATAGTTAAGGACACAATTGGTTGAGAAGAAATTAAAGCAAGTAAAGATGGAGAGGGTTCCATCTTGGAGTGGCAATGTAAAGGGATTTTGAGATAAAAAGAATATGAAGAGAGAGCTCATGTTGAATGACCTCAATTTTCTCAATAAAGTCAATGGCAAGTTTCTCTTTTGAGGTGTAAAAGGCTTAAGGAAAGAAGAAAAAGTTTGCAACACCTTCTATAGGGAGATAATGATTCAACTGTTGCTGTTTGGTCATGTCCAATTCTTCTTGATCCCTTGGACCACACCAGCCAAGAGGTTTTCTTAGCAAAGATACTGGAGTGGTTTGCCATTTCCTTCTCCAACTGATTAAGGCAACAGAGGTTAAGTGACTTGCTCAAGGTCAGACAACTAGTAGGTGTCTGAGGCAGGATTTTAACTCAGGTCTTTCTAACTCCAAGTTCAGTGCTCAGTTCACTGATTCATTTAGCTGTCTCAAGCAATTAGTGAATCAATTAGGGAATACTAAAGAGTACTACCTTATTACATGAGGATCCAACTGACACAGGATAAATGAATTTGTAATGTATCCATTCAGTACAGTTGTGAATAGATGTTATTCAGTTGTACTCAAAAGCTCAAGGAGGAGAGGAGGCAAATGGTAGGATTAATACAGGACCAAGAACTGAGTAAGATATAAATGGTGATAGGATAAGAGTAAAGGACATGAGATTCCCTTTAAAGTATATAATAAATTCATCACATAAGTTTAAAGTTGTCCAGCTTGTCTATGTCTCACTCTGATCTTTCTTCTGTGGATTAAACAAAAATTCTTAGTGACACTTTTATTTCTTTCCTTTTGTTGGTAGCATTAGCATAGTCAATAAACATTTATTAATAAACACTTACTATTTCCAGGTATTGTGCTAAGCCCTGGGCACTGTGACAACTCCTCCAAAAAGAAACAGTACCCTCTCTTATGACAAATAAGTTTAGTCAAGGAAAAAAGTGTGTATGTTCATACAAATCATGTCCAAAAATGTCTTAATCTGTATCTCTAATCCATTACATCTACCAAAAGGTGGGTAGCATCCTTCAACATCAGTTTTTTGGAAACACTGTTGGTCTTATGTCTCTCAAAGTTGTTTTTTTAAAAGAATATTGTAGTTATTAAATCAGTTATTTTCTGGGGTTTTCATTACCCATGTCTCTTGAACTGACTTCCTTGCTAAGATTTTAGGACACAAAATACTACCTTATTCTTTTTGAACTTCACCTTTCAAAATCAAGGGCTTCTTTTGAGGAGTGTTTGTGTCCAATATTCCTAGATTTCTACTTCAATAAGTGGTTTCTACTTCTTGTGTTAGTAATTTCTAGAGCTTTCCACTATTGTTAGTCATAACAAGTTAAAGGTAATAGTTGAAAAAAAAAAGCTTTCAAACACAATGTGGAAAATGTTTGCTGGTCCCACAATCTGTTCAGTCACTCTAACTCGGGGTCAGCTTCAAATACCAAGGACAATGATATTCATTTATCACCAGTGCCAAAAGTCACCAGTTATTTCCTCATCCACAAGAAGAAACTAGTACTGGTCCTAACAGGAATATCTGCACACCCACCAGTTATGAGGGGTTAAAAAGGATTTGATTACATCACCTGGATTCCAACCAAAATTCTAGAGGAAACATAGTCTATATTGGTCTGGACATGTGTATAATAACAAGAGAAACCTCTATAATTCAGCCAATTCTGCCGTATAGGTATCACCTTTGCTTTTAAAAAGTTATCTCAGTGTTATTTGATCAGTTTCAAAAGGTGCCTGAATCATTAGCAAAGCATTAATTCCCCATTGGGCTCCAGTGCACACCTGGAGGCAGTGAGGTAGTGCAATGAATAGAACTTCCTGAAGTCAGGAAGACCTGAGTTCAAATACAGACCAGATACTAAACTAGCTTAGGTGGGTGACTGAGCAATATACCTGCCAAATTGTCAGCCTCAGTTTCCTCAACTATAAAATGTGGATAAGACTAACATCCATTTTCCCAGGTTGCTATGACTATCAAATAAGCCTGGCACATAAACCTACTATGGATTGGATTTCCTAAGGTTGGATTCCTCTATACTGACAAGAATCTCTAGAAGCACAAGGTAAAAAAACTTCCTTTACTTTCAGAGAGAAAACCCAACATTCTACTCATCTTCCATTTCTTTTTCTTCAAAAATGCTTGTCTTCTACCACTTTTCCTTCCCCCATTTAGCTAGTTATCATCTATAACTTTATAGTACAGGTCCTTACTGGGCATATGACAGATAAATTTAATACCTATTTCTTCTCAGAATCAACATTCCTCTCCCATGATAAACAACCTAGAAGTATAGTATTTCTGGCTTACTGGAATGAGAGCCTACTGAATCCATATTTTAGTACCTATGAAACCTACTGAAGAACTGGTAGAAAAGAGCCTTTAGCCTAAAGATTGCTCTGCTGACTTATTTGGAGGTTATAATTCTTCTAAGGTCCCCCCTATGCCTTTTTCATGTGAACTCCAATCTATCCATGCTGTTTCTCACCAAAGAAATATATTTATATAAGGAATATTCTTTTTATTTAATTAAGCAAGATAAATCTTTGAAAAGGTAATTCAGTTTGCCCCAGGATGAGGGTAACACCAAGGTGTCACATATTTCCTTTCCATTTCTATCACACCAACTATGCCTATATTTACTCTAATTTAAATCCAGATCCTCCTGAAACTGTGATCTAGTTCCTAGCACTGTTTACCGTTTCATAGGATGATATAGTATCCTTTCTAGGTAGTAAATACTCTCCTCCTTAAAACACTCAAGTTGATGTATATCTAAGGCTGGGTCTTTTCAAGATAAGATGGCTTAGAAAAGCAATCTTCCCAATTGCCTTTAGGGAAGAGGAAGCAACAATTTAAGGTCTGTGAAGGCAATGAGTTTTTCATATATTGACATGTGCCCAGCACAGTGGCAGGCATGTTAAGGGCTCAATAAATGCATATTGAACTATAATAAGGGTAGTGTAAATAAAGATTGTTTATTTTATTATCTCATGTTCCTCTGAAAAGATAATATGTTAGTTTTTAAAAGACTGGGCTTGTTAGTTTTCCATTTATATGTGCTTTGCTTTAAAGTACTACATTTAAACTGCTTATAATAAACAGGAAGACCCACAAAAATCACATACTCAAAGATGGCAAAATCTTTAATATTATAGATACAACTATGGTTTAGTTCCCCAAATGCAATGATCCCCATTTGTTCCACTAGGCATAGTTAAGGTTCTGTTTAGGATACATATCCTGTGTGATACAAAGCCCTTGGACAATATGTAAAATGATCATGTTTTTGCCAGTTTTAGGAAAAGAAAATGTATTTTTAACAAGGCTTTTACAAAACAAGTATCTTTTGTCAGATTATGTATCCCGATTTTTAGTTTCAAAAATACAGCTGCCTTCAAGTTACACATTGATACCAAATCCTGAATATAAACATTCAAAATTTGAAAAAAAAAACAATAAAATAGGTTACAATTCCACATATTACAATAGAATTTTTCAAAGATACTAAAAAAATCCTTTAAAAAGCAAACTTCGTATATTTAAAAGGACTAGATTTACAAAAATTCTACTTAAAGATAATTATTCCCTAAAATTAGACACTCCTATACTTATGGACAATATCTCCATGAACATAAGATAAAAGACAACAACTCTCACTTTCAGAGAAAAGAGCAAAGATCCTGCTCATCTTCTTTTCCTTCCTGCCCACAAATGCCTGCTGGATCTGACAATCACTTCTCAATAATCTGGGAACTGTATTTCAAATCACTTTCTTCTCTACTTGTGTCAAAGAACTTTGTATCCTCACCACAAAGCAGTTTTCTTTAAATATCACTCAATAATATTCCACATGCTTAACAAAAATATAACTTCAGGCAATTATCTAGTAGTTGTAAATATCGTCTAAATTCAGGGAGGTTTTTTTTTTTAAAGCAAAGTTAGCCCAAAACATAGGGAAAAGGGATAGGTCACTGGCTTAATCTCCTGTCAAAAAAAAAAAAAAAAAGGATTGCAACAAATCAGGTCTGAAATGGTTCAAAGGAATTTGATAGCACAGATGGGACTTGAAAAACTACTCATAAACTAACTAAAAAATTATACCACAAATCAGGATAAAGTCAGCTAATAACACTAACCACAACTGTTGCATAAAGAGGCTATGTGGGGAAAGAGAAAACCTTAGTATTTTAATAAAACTTCAAAATTACCATAATGTCACTTATTTAAAATGTTAGCAACAAATGTCTATAAATTATAATCCTTCCTATGCCATAAACCAAATGAGGATTAAAACAATTGAATCAAATGCTTTTCCTTGCTTCTAAGAATGTTAAGGCAAGGAGAGAAGAGTGTTGTGATTTATACCAAACTTCTTTTGTTTGCCTTTGGAAAAGGTCGAGCCCTGAGCAAATAAAAGTGCTTCCATGGTGGCAGTACTTGTTCCCAGGAAACTCAGTGCTTACAGTACTTGACTGACCACAGCCATGAAGCAATTCTTCTTCATAAAAACAGTAATGTCCCTTTCATGGTTTGAAGTTCTTATTAATCCTGGAAGCAGAAACCCTTTTCTGCAGGGACTGCCTCACTTAGTCACTGCTGTAAACAATCTGCATTGCTCTTTAAGAGCTCCCATTGTTACTTGTTTTCAGATAATAATATCTTATCAAACTTTCATGCAACAATAAATGGTTAAATTATGCTACTATTGGAGACACTAACTAAATTTGAAGAAGTTTGGACCAAAGCACAAATGAAAAAATAAATAATCTCACTTGATTTATATATCAAGTCTAAACTAAAGGAGTTACATGTGATTTAACATAATCACCTGAAAAGACAAATGAATCCTTTTAGATTTCCTTTCAAAGTTTTAAAAATTATCTAAGCTTTAAAATATTTTTCTAGCTATAAATTAGGAAAAAAAACCTTTCATTATATTATTATTAAAGAATAATCCAAAGCTACATTTTTTAAAAAAACTTGGAATAAAAAAAAATCACAAAAGTTGCCTAACAGCTAACTTTTAAAAATGTCTTTGCCATATGCAGGCATTTGAGCTTACTCTCTTTGATTATCTATGCTACCAATTAAACTTTGTATTGCTTACATTAAAATAGTTACTATTTATTTAGTAGATTAATTGTGTTCTATTTACTTAGTCACATCCACTATCTTCAGACTGTTTTTCTTCTTTCACATGAATTAAAAAAAAAAAAGCATGACAGAGTATTCAGCAGTGTTCTTCTAGGGTTTTCCCCCCTAAATCAGTGTGGTATTGTGGCTCACTCTCTTCACTGATGCCCACCCACTGAGCTGACTGCAAGCACACTACAGAGAGCTAAGGGTACACTTTCATCTCTCTCCCACTCAGTCTCAATACCAAGACAAATAGGAGGAGACTTTCCCTCCCCTTATATATGGAAATACTTTATGTGATTGCAAGTTGAACTGTTTTTGCAATCCAATCAACATTTAATGGCCAAATTACAGTCTTCATTTTTAAAGAGAACTCATTCGAGTTAAAGTGTACTATATTAAATGTAACTACATCAGGACATAGAAACTTTCCATAATAGCTAAGTTACTAAATACACAAAACATACTGTATGTGTTCATAGTATTACTACTTGACAAGTAGTAATGGAGGGAAGCACAAAAGTCTTTGTTAAGAATACTCACAGGCCAAAATATTTTATTTGGTTTTCTCAATTTATACACATTTACAAAAATTTGCAGTAGGAATCTAAATAGTCCTAAATTCTATACTGCTAAAAGGCCAAAAACCACTGAAAAATAGTTAATGCTGAGGACATGAAATCTGAGTTGTACCATGTATCATTTTAATTAACAAAACCTTCTTTGACATTTATGTATTTTCATCTTTTTAGATTAATTTCACATTACTTTCTCTCATACAACTGACAGTTATTCTTTCCAATACATGACATTCCACTGCTGTGTTTTTGATCAGTTTCCCTCAAGCCTGAAATCGTCTCCATTCCCACTTTTTAAAGTCCCATGCTCAATCCCAAGGCTTGGTTCAGGTGCCACCTCTTACATAATCCCCCCCAGTTCACAGAACAACGGATTTAGAATTAAGAGAAACTTAACAGGTCATCTAATCCAAGTTCTCAAAGTGACTAAATTCAATGCTCTATATTATTACTTTGGGTATATTTTGTATTTATTTGCCCAGGATGCATGAAGTCTGTCTCACCTCCCCATAGATAACAAATCTTTTTTAAAAAATGAGAACAAAAAGAAACTCAAAAAATTTTAACATAAGAATAATTCTAATATGTTAATACTTTTAAAGTATTTGGTTTGAGATCTGAAAAATTTGCATTAATTTTGTAAATCATAAAAACCCATAGATTGTGATTTTTTAGCATTTTGTTATTCTAACAAAATAGCAATTTTAACATGATAAATAACTAAAATATCTGATGATAAAAATTAATCTGAGTAGATAAACACTCATCACACCCAGAGAAGATACTGAAAACTAAATCAGGAAGTCATTCAGCAGCTCATAAAGAAATAGGAAGTTGTTGACCAACTACTTGAAGAACCATTTCCTGGAGGGAAAACTGTAAGACAGCTGGGGTGAGCAATATTTATTTTCAGAATAGTGGAAAGATTAGTGGGGTTGTTGAGATTTGGGGCTGGTTTTTTTGGGCATCAATTCCATGTGTTGCACTCTAGAGAAGCATTGATTATAAGTAAAACCAGACAAATATGATTATCTGTACTGCTGCACTGCATGTATTTATCAGATAAGTGATATACCAAAAAAAAAAAAAAAGAGAGAACTTAACAACCCTCTAAATATTCTTAAGTTTCAGTCATTAAAATGTAATCTTATCCAAGTTAATCAAATAAAATTATATAAAGGTGAAAATTTTTGTTGAAATGAATGTATTTAATGAATCTACCCCAAATTTTCTACATTGCTATACCAATAGTTCTCTTCAAATATCAAAGAAGATGTATTCTTTATACCATTTTTTGTTGTCATGGCTTCTAACACATTGGGAAGGAGACTATGCTTTTGAAAATGGATAAGCGCAATTATTGATAGGATTTTAATTCTAACATCCATGGAACACTTCAAAATTTCAATTTCTTTTCCTTTTCTAATTCTAAACTATTAGACATTTTAGCCAATATTCTATAAATAACAGTACTTCACTACGAGGAAAAAAAACATTCAAAAATAAGTGAACTGGCTATTGCAAAACTGAAATGTTCAAATAATTTGCCACTTAACCTTCAATACCTTGGATTCTCTCAATTCAAACTAGCCTTGATGACAGATACTATTAAGTTATCTCTACCCATACAACTACTATTCTGAGATGCCATAAGCATCAATTCATATATCCCCAGAGTGTATCCCAGTGACTGCACAACAATCACAGTTTAGTTACAGGGAAATTAGAAAAGTTCAACATATAAATGACCTTGCTTCCCAGCCTCCTCCAACACAATATATTAAAGATGCCATGTAGGGTATTATATAAATTTAAGAGCTGGAAGGAATCTTAAGAGATCATCTAGATCAACTTTACTGCAGGACTCTTTCCAACCACAGCCCAGATAAAGCGTCATCTAAGTCTCTGTCTGGATACTTGCAATATCAAGGAACTTAAACTCACAAAACAACATAAATTCCTTTAAAGAAAAAAAAAACCTGCACCAAATCTCTAAGTTTAAAAGTTCCTTACACAGATCCTGTATGTGTTCCCTAGTAATTCTTACTACCAGTATTAGACTCTGACCTTCAGAGTTATATAGAATTGGTCTGATCTCTATTAGACAGGAACCCTTCAAATATCTAAAAATAGTTGTATATTCCCTCTAATCTGCTTTTCTTCAGGCTTTGCTTTAATTTCCATTTCCTTTAACGTTTTTCGTTCAATTTGGCCTCTGGATCCCTTCATCTGGACATGCTTTTTGCCAGCTACCCACTTCTCTGGACATAAAAGCAGTTGTTTCAAAATCTCTCTTGAAAAGTTACCAGAAATTTTGAAAATTAAAAGTAGAAGAATATTATCTTCCTTTGTAATGAAAAAACTTTTCTTTGAAGTTGCAAATGTAATTAAAGTATTAAAAAGAATAATTAGCTAGTGGGTATTTCTAGCACCCAAGAAAGATTATTTGACAATTTCCACTTCAAATAAATTTACGGACAACAGAGATATCAAGTTAGCTGTTCTGAATAAACATCCAGTGTCCTCAAAACATTTATTAATCCTAAAACATTAAAAGACTCAAAATAATAGTTCACTCCTTCTAACTTATATAACAATAGATTGAGTCCACCAATTGACAATATTATAGGATGCAAAAAGCTTACTAAGAGACTATTAATGTCATCCTTTAAGTGTGAAAGAGCTCCCCACTCTCCCAACAACACCAACCAAGGAAAGCAGAAAGCAAACAGCCTATTAAGCTGTTTAAAATCTCCCCAGGTCAGCATGTGACCCAGCAGGGAGAGGTTCAAAAAGTACAGCCTTTATTTTTCTTCCTAACAACCTGGTTTGTTTCCACTCCTTTCCCCTTCAAGACCCATCCTTCACAGCTAGCCGCTCTTTCAATCATTGACTTTGGATGTCTGCTAGAGAACAAGCGGTCTGGACCATGCAGATGAGTTTGCCAGACTTGTGTGTACTTTCCAGTCTCAGGCCCTTTATTGTTCTTGTTGAAACCTGACCCTTTGAAATGGATACCAGGACACCAAGAAAAGGGCAAAAAAGGAAGGGGGAAAAAAAACTTGTGGAGAAGAGGAAAAGAAACTGTAGAAACTCTCCAAGATCAATTCATTTCCTCTGCTCTTCACCTGAATGAGTATAAGAATAAATTACGAAAAACTTTAAAACTCATTTTACAAAAGGTCACTTAAGAGAGCAAATGTGTTTTGTAAGATGCAAGATAACAAAAAACAAACCATCTAGAGATAGTATCAAAAAGTGAATATTAAGGCACACCCAGATAGTAAAATCAGTGTAATGAGTGCAATTATCTGAAATAAAGAATAATTCTAAGTAGTTCATACCAGGAACTAACAATCACAACTTGAGTTATTTTTTTATTATCTTATCAAGACTCAAATAAATGTAACAAAGGATATGCTATGGATCAATTGATTTTTGTAAAAACTAATATCACTAATTGTCTAAATAGTATACATCTAAAAGAGTAAGTTTCCTTCAAAGAAACTCTAGTCATTAATATTCAGGGTATATAGAAATACTTTGCATAAGATTTGATTCAAAACACATGAGGAAAAGTTAGAGATGTTATCTCATTTCAAAAATTTATATGATAAAAGTCTATTCAACTACATTTTTCACATTTTCTTAAAACACTTGAGGGTCACTTCACCATCTTGGTGGAGATTCATTTAAAAAAAGGCAAGTCTCCTGAAACCTGAAGTTAACAACATCAAATTTTTAAAAAACTGCCCATTTCCAACACTGTTTGATATGGCTTACATATGAAAAATAATCTACATGATGATTTCAACAAAAGACACAAACTCAGAAATTAAATCCACAAACTCAAAAAATAACAAAAGAAATGAACAAATCTGAATACTCTTTACAATTTTTCTCCTTGGCCAATATTTATTCCCAAACAGAAATAAATTTAATGTTGTAAATACTAATAAGATATACATTTAATGATTGTTGGTTTGACCATAATTCTTGCTATTTGAAAATAATATAGCATACTTTCATGTTTTTGTATGAGGTTAGTAGGTTTGACAAACAAAACAAAAATGTCAAAAACTGCTACAAAGGAAAATTTGCAAAAACCTTTATAAATAAAGGTCCAACAGGCTCTCAAAATGTAACAAAGCTAAAAAACTTTTTTTGTATAGCATCACAATAAAGATCAAGACATACAAGCTCAGCTATATCATTGGATAATTCCTAATAAAGAACATGTGTACACATATATACACATATATATGATGGCATAACATCCAGAACTTGTTTTATAATACATACATATATAAAATTTCATTTAAATTTTCATTTCACATTAAGCATCTGCTTTATGAAAGTATTGGGCTTACAGAGATGAAAAGAATACAATTCTTGCCTTCAAAGAGCTTAAAATCTAATAGGTGAAATAAGGCACAAATAAATAATACAAGGTATATAATTCAATAGGGCAGAGAGCCAGATAAAGTGCTCCAAGAAAATGTGTTAAGTTTGATTTCATGGTGAGAGAATAAAAAGTGGGAATTCAGAGAAGACATAAAAGAGTAAGTGATATCTAGGCTGAGGAATAAAGGAAGAGATTTCAATAGGTAAATGTAAAAAATGTGTTCCATGTCATATATAAAGAATATATAAGATATGATACTGAATGAGATAGCAGAATAATTCTACATTCTTGTTAAACTTAAATTTTAGTGAGTGAAGGGGAAGAGTGAGAAATTATACTAGAAAGGGAGGCTGGAACCAGCTTCAGAGGAATAGGAGAAAGAAAACTGGATATCGAATTTGATTCCTGGTTATAACACTAGTTTGGCCTCACTATTACCATATACTGAATAACTCTGGAACTCAGTTTCCCCATCTGTGAAACTGACCTACTAAACTGCTTAAACCATCTATATCAGTGATTGTGAGGAAAGACCAAAAGGATCAAAGATAAATCTTGGTTGAGCTGTTATTATGGAGGATTTTAAATGTCAAGCTAAGGAGTCCTGTTCAAGGGTCTAAACAAGGGAAGGACATGGTCAGGCCTGTGCCTTTTTTTGGCATGTAAAGGATAGACTGGAGAAGAGGAGCTAATTAAAGAGGCCAATAAAATACTCCAGGTAAAAGGTCATAAGGTCCCTTGCTAGGGTAGTGGCCATGGTTGTGAGGACAAAGAAAAGGGAACAGAAAGAAGATATATCATGGAATAGATCCAACAGACCTTGGTAACTGAGTATAAATGTCACAAAGAGAAACCTGCAAGTTGGCATAAATAATACATTTTGAATTTAGGATATAAATGATAGTTATTTATGTAAGACTGGAGTGAAGGGAGAACCCATCCAGGTGCTGATATTTGGGACTTTAACTGGGCAATTTCACCAGGGAGAGAGAATGGGCAAAAAGACAAGAGCCTTGGGAATCACTTGGACTCAAGGAGCAGGAGGAGGAGGTAGAGGCACTAGTTAAGGTAATTAAGAAAGGACAGCCAGAGATGTTAGAAAGAATCAGAAAAGGAGAAAGTAGGGAGGAGAAAAGAGTGCTCAGTAGAAACCACCTCCACAGCAACATCAAGGAAGCTAAACATGGAAGAAATAAGAAGACTACTAAATGTGGTCATCTCACCCTATGGTGGTCAATGCTTGAATATTCATCTCATCAGATGTGGCTCAAAGAGGGAATAACATACATACACTCAGATGGATAGAGAACTCAGTCTTACCCTGTAGGGAAGGAGAAAGGGATGGGGATAAGAGAGAGGAAGGGGGCATGGACAGAAGGGAAGATGGGCTTGGGGAGACAATGATCAAAAGTAAACCACTTATTAGGAGGTACAGAGTGAAAGGAGAGAAAAAGAATAAATAGGGTAAAAGTATGAGGGGGTGGGGGGGTCAGCTGGGTAGCTCAGTGGATTGAGAGCCAGGCCTAGAGACAGGAAGTCCTAGGTTCAAATCCGGCCTCAGACACTTCCCAGCTGTGTGACCCTGGGCAAGTCACTTGACCCCCATTGCCTACCCTTACCAATCTTCCACCTATAAGTCAATACACAGAAGTTAAGGGTTTAAAAAATTAAAAAAAAAAAGTATGAGGAAGAGAAATACACAGTTATCACCACTCTAAATGTGAATGGGATGAACTCACCCATAAAACAGAAGCAGATAGCAGAGTGGATCAAAAACCAGAATCCTACAATATGCTGTCTATAAGAAACACATCTGGAACAAGAAGACAACACAAAAGAGAAAAGGAGGGCAGAAACAATTAAGCTTCCATAATCTCACCCTAAGTAAAGAGACAAGGAACAAAATATATCAAATTATACAGAATTGGGGAATAAATTGGTGAAAAGTAAAGCCAACAAGAAAAAAGACAAAAAATGAATCCCCGCTTTCAAGGAACTGACAGTCTCCTTGGGGGAGATAATACACAACTATAAACAAAAAAGATATTTATTGGGTAAATTGGAGATATTCTCAGAAGGCAGGCATTCGGACTGAAGAGAATGGGGAAGGCTTAGAGAAAGAAGCCAGGGAAGCCAGCAGGTGAGGGGGAGGAGAGGAAGAATTCCAGGCATGAGTGACAGATAGCCAGCGAAGCCCTGGAACTGGGAGACAGAGCCATGCGGGAGGGAGAGCAAAGAATACCATGCCATTGTACTGCAGAGTATATTAGGGGTGGAGGAAGGGAGGAAAGGCTCTAACGGGCTTTAAAAGTCAAACAGGATTTTAGACTGGATCCTAAAGGTAAAAGAGAGAGAGTGAAGTTTACTTAATGGAGTGTGGTGGGGATCAATCTGATGGCTCAGGGAAGGATGGGCCAAAGGAGGGAAAGGCTTGAGACTAATCAGAAAGTGACAGTAACCGTCCAGGCATGAGATGCCAAGGGCCTCCACCATGCTGCTGCCAGTATCAGAGGAGAGAATGGGGCAGATAGGAAGAGATGTTAGTAAGGCAGAAATGACGAGACTTGGGAATAGACTGGCTGGGGGATGGTGGGAGGTCCTGTATTAAGGGGTTTGTATGAATAAAAAGTTGAGGATGATACCTAGGAGAGAAGATAAGTTCAGTTTGGAAAATGTTAAGTTTAAGATGTCTAAAAGACGTCCAGTTCAAGATGTCCAACTGGACTTCATCTGGTTAGAGAATGGAGGTCAACAGAGAAGTCAGGGCTGGACAAAGATATTTGAGAATTATCTCTATAGAGGTGATGGTTCAATTCTTTGGAGATGAAGGTCACCAAGAGTATTTCAAAGCATAAAGGAAAAGCAGTAAGAGTATGCTATTTTTTCTAGAAGTTTTGCTAAAGAAAAGGATAATTGTTGAAGGGGTTGGCATAGATAAAGCAAAGTTAAATGTATCTGAAGTTTTATTTTTAATACCTGAAGATTTCTTACCTCTCCTATCCCTCAATTAGTTTTACTTACTTTAAAAAGTATCTCTGGCCAGATGATGTCTTGGCCATCTCCCAGCCTGCTGGTAGAGGTACATCATCTGGGATCTCAAAAGAAGACTGTCTAAGGTGTTGGCCAGCGGGTGCAGCTCCTGGGCCAGAGACTACTCCAGAAGGGCTAAGTGTCCCGGGTGAAACAGCCCCTAGCTGTAACGAGGCTGGAGAGGAATGGGCTCGGACATGCTGAGGAGTCAGGGCTCCTGCAGTCCCTGCATCAGTGCTGGCCTGACAGAAATTTAAAAAAAAAAAAAAAGCTTTCATTAGAATATTATTATTCCACAGAAAAACATTAGTAACATGTTATGATACTAAAGGAATTTTCAGTGTTTAGTACTTGACCCAGGAATAAATAATGCCTACATTTGTATAGTGCTTTACAGATTTGAGAGCATTTTCACATACATTCTCTTACTTGATCTCAACAATCCTGTGAAGTAGGCAGAACAATGATCTTCTGTTTTTTTGTTTTTTTTTTTAAAGAATAGTGAAGAAATTTCAGCTCAAATAAATTAAGTGACTTGCCCAAGGTTTACCAAGTGACACAGCTATGACTAAAATCCCAGTTAGACTTAGGGAAAAAAATAATTGTATAGCATTCTTAAAAAGATGCTGCTTGTCAATTGTTTTAAATCTGAACTTTTATAAATACAAAGTTTAGTTCAATCTAAAGCAGGACTTTACCTCTTTTGTATGTCATAGATTATCAGTAAAGCCTATGTACATCTTTTCAGAAAAATGTTTGTAAATATATAAGATGAAAAAGAAAAGTTTAGCAAGTTCAGGTTTAAAACCCCAGATGTAAAGGAATAGTACCTTAGGATGATGCTATGAACCCTACCAACTACCTCAGAACTTTACTTACAGATGAGTAGCTTCTTGCTATTCCTCACACAAGAGAACACACTAGAGCTCCAAACTATAATTTTCCTCTGGCTGTCCCTCACGTCTGGAAAGCAGTCTCTTCACCTCTAATTCTTAAGAATCCTTTTGTTTCTTAAAAACTCAGTCAAGCACCACTTTCTATGTGAAGCCTTTTCTATCCTCAGCTACTAGCTTGGTTTCCCCCAACTCCAAATTACCTAGTATGTATATGAATGCATGAATATATATGACAGATCTTCTATCACCTGCTAGAATAACTAGCATTTTACATAGCACTTTAAAGTTTGCAAAGTGCTTCTCAAATATATTATTTGATTCTCATGACAACCCTATGAGAGATGTGTTATTATCTCCTTTTTACAAATGAAGAAACTGAGTCTGAGAAAGATTGTCCAGGATTATACAGTTACTGAAATGGCATTTTAACTTTACATAAGTCACCCAGATACTAAATCCAGCACTTTGTCCACTGTGCCACCTAACTAACTCAAGAGAAGGGACCTCTGTAAGGATTTCATTTTAGCATCAAGCATAGTGCTTGAAAGACAGTAGTAAGTGCTTAATAAATGCTCAGTTGTCTAATAAGGAAACAGGTCCAGAGAAGTAAAGTGATTTGCACAAGGTCACTCAAAATATTAGGTGGCAGAGTCAGTCTGATTAGACTATAACAGCTCCACCAATTCCACTTCCCTTATATATATTTAATGCACATTATAAAGTTGCATTTTTAAAGGTTAGAGTTTATAAAATAAGCATAAAGTTAAAAAGGCATTTAAGAATTTAATTAAAAAATCAGAAATAAAATAAAAAAGGTGTTTTTTTCTTTCAGAAAAATTTAAGATACCAGTGGCTACTCAAGATCTCAGTATTCAAATGAGTTTTTTTTTAATCAGACATTCCCTCCCAACAAATAAGAGCAACACTACAGTCTAAGTTTTTAGTTCCACATTATGAACAAATTCCAATCAATAAAGCAGCACAATTAAAACAACTTTTAAACAATGCTAAGATTGTTTCTGACAACAGAAAATTCATTAACCAAGTGAAAAAAAAAACACTCCAAATTTGAACCTGAATTTAAATTAAAGTTATTACCACATCTCTGCACCTAAATAATGAGGTACTTGGCAGCTTGAGTCATAACCTTCTTGGACCTCAGTTTCCTAATCTGTAGAATGAGGGAGTTGAAGTAGAGTACCTTCCAGTTTTAAAACTAGGATCCACAGGATGCTTAACATGTTAATTTAGTTAGTTAGGGGACATTGTATAGTGTGGAACTGATCAGAGATCACAATCAAGTAAAAGTTATGAAAGATTACCCAGTGGCTGGAATTTCTTAAATTCCTATGGGCAATGAAGGGAAGAAATGGAAGAAATTAGTACAATATAACATATGCCTTAAATTAGAACTAACCTTTGTATTTCAATTCATGGTCAGTGTGAACTTTTCTTGATATGTTAAGCAGCAACAAGACAAAGGAAATTCAGGACACAGTTATTAACCTTACTGAGGTCCAATTAATGATTTTGGATTTAGGATTATGGTTGTAAAAGCCAATGCATCCAAAAAACAAACTACCAGAAGCAATTATTGTAGTACTTAATTGGCTCATATATTGGTGTGGTATTTGAAGGGCAGACCATTTGCAGTTCCATTTTTTTTTATAAAAATTTACTATAGGATGACTTTAAAATGGGGAATCTATTTTGTAGTTTTTGCTATAATTTTTTAGCTCTTGGCTGATTATTGCTAAAGGGTATATAAACATAATGAATTCATGATAAGATGCACCCCTAAGACTTTTCACAACTTGTCTATTGAGGCACGTAATTATTAACAACTTTTTCCTTCCTTTTCTTTACCAGAACCCTCTGTCCCCTCCCAGTAGTTCAGAGGCTTAAGAGAGCTTTAGATTCCAAAAAGGTCCATATATACTGCATTCTTCAGTTTTAACTAATGTGAAAGGGAAGTAGGGGTATGAAAGATAACTATTCTTTACATTTGTTACTTCAAAGCCCAACTACAAACCAGTATATGGAAAACAAATTAGATTTTGGACAAGATTCCTAAGAGAGAGAAGGGAGGAGGGGGAGGTTGAGAGAGTGAGTGAAACAGAGATTCAGAGAAAGAAAAGAACCTATGTTTAGTATTTTTAAGGCAAGGTAACTTAATTACCATATAGTTAATTCCATTAGAAAGCACCTCTAACTTTTTGGCTTTGAAATATCCTAAACAATAAATAATGGAGTAGGGTGAATATTTAAAAGCAGCCATGTTCATATATATCCCCAGTAAGAATTAAAATGCAATGGCTATCCTGGAATTAGTCATCGCTTCCCAAACATTTAACTTTTAATCATACTTGGACTTTGTAGGAAAGGCTGAACCTATGAGTCAACCTGTATAGCATTATATCAAAGGCAGCCTGTGTTAAAAAAAAAAAAATGGAAAAAGCAACTCCAACAAAAGTGGCTCATTCAAAACTATTTCATCAGAGCGCTTTAATTTTAAAAACTGGCAAACTGAATATGACTAACTTAAAAGTGAAAGGAACTAACAAGCTAAGTAGGCACAAAAGTGCAGGAGGGTTAGCAGGGATAAGTCCATAAACAACTTTCAGGAAAAGTCTCGGAAGTCTCTGGAGTGGAAGTTGCGTTTCATAGGTCTGAAAAGTGCTAAGACTGAGAAAGACGGAAATAAATGCTTTCCGGGGGGGGGGGGGGGGTTGAACGGGAAGAGCAGAGAGCAAGAGAGAAAGAGTAAAAAACTAAATGGACTGGTTCAACCCCCACCCCCTAATCAACGTTGGAAAACAAGAGAACAATTATTTGACTCCCCAGGAGACTGATGTGGACTGAGAGGCCCCGAAGGAGAGGGGGGCCCAGAGCTCAACTTCACAAACTAGGCTGCCGCTGGCAACTCACCCACACACAAAATGCCAGACTCACCCCCTCCCCCCTCCATCCAGCAGGGGAAGGAAGGAAGGAAGGTGCGGAGGGAGGGGAGGTGCTCACATTGTGCAAGCCCACCAAGTAGCACAGAGCTCTCAGCAACTTTACCCCACCCCCCCCTTCCTCCCTTCCCAGTTCCTTCTCCTCCCCTTCCCGCCCCCCACAAACATCCCCCTAACTCCTCCCGCCAACCTGAGAGAAAAAGGGGAATGGAAATTAAAAGGGGGGCCTCTCCAAAGTCCCACAAATCTCAGCACCCCCCAGAATTGTCGCTGCTGTATAGAAGAACCTGTGGGGAACACTCTGTGGAGAAGGGGGGGGGGAGAGGAGGAAAAAAAAATCTCAGTTCAGAACAGCAGCAGCAGGGAGGGGCCGAAGGAGTGTGAAAGTCGGCCTAGAAGAGGTTTAACTCCCTCCCCACCCCCACCACCCCCACCCCAGTCCCGGTCCCGGCAGTTCGTTTTCCAACTCACAAGTAATCTCTTGTCCCAGTGCCTGGAGAGCCCCCGGGACCAGCCCATCCCGGCCAGGCCAAAAGGACCATGCTTTCAAGCCCCTACTCCCACCCCCTGCAAGTCCAGCGCTCCTGGGTCGCCCCCCAATTCTAAGCTGGGGCGAAGTTTTCGCAAACTAAGGTGGAGTGGAAGGGAAGCGTTAAGTTACCTGTCTGGAGTGCGATTTGGGCTCCGGCTGCTTGAAGAAGGAGTCGGGCAGCTTTCTGAGGCGCATGGGGACTGTCTGGGGCACGTTGGCAGTCTTGGGGTTCATGACCGCGTTGAAGAGCGCCTCCAAGTCGGTCTCCGAGTCCCCCCGGACATGCACGATTTGATGCCCAGCTGGAGGTGGCGGCGGCGCAGCCTGGGAGCCGGGAGCCCCTGGGGGCGCCGGCTGCCCAGGGCCAGTCGGTGGTCCCTGACCCTGACCCTGGGGGGGCTGGGACGGAGGCTGCCCCTGGCCCTGGGAGGAAGGCTGCGGTGGCTGCTGGCCCGGATCCATGGCTCTCCCACCCTGCACTTCCCTCCCCCCCCGCACGCACCCCCTAACCCGGCGAGGGGAGGGCTCCGCCCGCTTGGGACAGCCCCGGACCCGCAACTAAAGAATGAGGGAGGCGACGAGGACCGGGGGCCCCGCAACGAAGGTGCCCCCCTTTTCCTTCTTCCCCCTTCTCGTTTTCTTAGTCTCAGAACTGGGGGTCTGCGGGGCAGCGCCGCATCCCCGGCAGCGACCCCTCCGCCCCTTCTGGGGCCCCCGGGCTCTTCTCCGCCGCTCCGGAGTTTCGGGAGTGGCTCGGTCTGGGACTTTAGCCGCCAGAAAACTTATTTTCCTGAACTCCCTCTACGGAATTCAGGTTTGTAAGTTCCCTTCTCTTTCTTTTTTCCCTCCCTCCTTTACTTCCTTCCTTCTTTTCTTCCTTCCGTCCTTCCTTTCTTTTCCCGGCGGCGGCTGCGCCCGACTGAGACCTAAACTCTCAGCAGACACCAAAACTAAAGTTTTGGAGAACTGCCCTCCCGAGCCGGCCGCCGACTCCGCCTCCTCCTGCCTCTGCGCGCCCGCCCGCACCGAATCCGCGCCCAGGGGAGGGGGGAAGAGAAAGAAAAAAAGGAAAAGGGGGAAAAAAAAAAACTTTCCCCCGAAGTTCCTCCTTCCCAGCCACCTCCGGGACCTCCAATTTCTCTCCCTGCTTCACGTGACTACCCAACGATGGAGATCTCCCCCTCACCCTAATCCTCCCTGGTTGCTTAAAGGGACAGAAACTCTGGCCACTGCTTCTCTCAGTGTTCCTTTAGTGAAAGGCAGCACTTTGGCCCAAGTCTGGTTTTAAAATCGCTTTTCCCTCCAGGGATTAAGGTTACTCTCAACTATAGAATGTCTTTGGGTGCATTGTGAGGTCCACTCCCCCAGAGGAGCCCTCTCCATCTCCCTCTCCTACACGTAGCCCTTCCTTCTTATTTTACTGTGTTAGCTTTGGTTTTGTAAAATCACTTAAGTTGGAAAGAGCCATAGAACTGCACTGATTTCCGAGCCCTTCGTGTATTAAGAAGTTAATGTAGCAGCCTTGAGACTACGAAACAATAATTGCTGTTAACTCATAAAATAGGCCAGGCTTGCCCTACCTAATCATTATGAATATTTTCACATTTTGAATAAAGGTCATTTATAAACAAAAAACTTTAATTTTCCCTAATTTGTATCTATACAATCGAAAGGAAGTTACAGATTAAGTAAATCATCTGAATAATCTATTGAAAAAGGAGAGAGGTGGTTCGGGGTTGCCTTTATATTTATTGAAGACATCAGATATACTTTGTTTATGACAATTTAGCTTAACTTATCAAAAACTGCTTTTCTGGAAAAAATAAAGGCTAGCCTCAACTTTTTAACTATACCTGAGACATTGTTATAAAAATTGCATGATTGTAAAAAATCACCAAATAGTTTTGTTGCTGCAACTACCTCTTGCAAATGGACCTAACTTATGGTCCTGGCATATGTGGGGAGAAACAATATCTTTAAAAGAATTTGAATTTTTCTAAAATCTATTTTCCGAAGATTTACGAGAGGCAGAGATCATAGATTTAGAGCTCTAAAGGACCACTAGTTTTATAGATGAATTAGACAATCATGTATTAAATATTTATTCTGTGTTAAGATCTGAGGACACACAAAGGCAAAAAAAAATCCTCACATTCTCATGGAGATAACATGTAAACAATAGTATATATAAGTTGTATATAGCATAAAGGAAAGGTAAATTCAGAGGGAAGGTTCTAGCAGTGAGGGTTGGGGAGCATAGAGTAGAGGGATTTAGGAAAGGTTTCTTCCAGGAGGCAGGATTTAAGCTGAGTCTTGAAAGAAGTCAGGAGGTAGAGCATTCCAGAAATGGAGGTCAGTTAGTGAAAAGGCACCCAGACAGGTGAAAGAACAGCAAGTAGGCCAGGGTCACTGGATCAGAAACAGTAAAGTGAAGGAAAACTGGAAAGGTAGGAAAGGGCCAGGTTATGAGGGGATTTTAAAAGCCAGAGGATTTTATATTTGATCCTGAAAATAAGAGAACCACTGGAGTTCTATTAAGGAGAGGAGATGACATAGTCAAATCTGCTCTTTTAGAAAGATAGGTTTGATGTCTGAGAAGAGGATGATCTGGAATGGAGAGACTTGAGACCAACCAGCAGGCTATGGGAGTTGTAGGAATGAAGAGAAGGGGACTATGAGAGAGATATTGTGAAGGTAGAAAGAAGACTTGGGAACAGATTGGATGTGTGGGGTATGTGTGAGAGAGGAGTTAAAGATGGTACCAGGGTTGTGAGCTTGGGTAATCTGGAGGATGGAGTAGGATAACATTCCATATATATATATATATGGAAATTTGGAACTGAGCCCTAGGAAGGTTAATTAACCTCTGTATGTGTGTGTGTGTGTGTGTGTGTGTACACCTGTAAGAGGTATGAATATTTCCTCACAAGATTCAGTCCTTTGAGCCCATTTTCTATCTGCTTCAAATCCAACCACTTGTGTAAGTTTGGTAATAATACTCCTTGTAGCCATGAGTGCCTGAGTAGCTGTGTGGTGACAAAAAGTCTTCTGACTGGCCCGGGAGCCAGAAGGACTGGTGACTCATGAGTGGTTGAGTCAGAAGTGAATGTGTGTACAAAAGGAGTAAGCTGCTGGGAGCTGCCTTGTTGGGGAATGGCAACAAGGTACAGTTGTTCCCCTACCTGGCCACCCTGTGGTAGTAAACCCACGGCTTCTCTGTTTCTTTTTCTAGTCCTGGGCAAATATAGATGCTGAGACAGAACTGGCCAGGTTACAGTCTTGGGAACTCACAAAATTCAGAAGAACCCACCTTCAGAGGTTCCAATGGCAACTGAAATGAATAGCAGGGAGCACCATGAATGATAACAGTGGCTAGTGACAGAGGAAGTGCCCGAAGATGGATACAGAAGGAGAGACATGCCAAGGAAGGCAGCTTTGGGTGTTGTGTCCTACCAGGGGCAGAGAGACGTGCAAACTATGGACTCTACAAAAGCATCAAGGTGGAGCTCAGTAGAGATCTAAATGGAATTTTATAGGGATGCCATAAAGGAAAAAAAGAATTCAGGATCCAGCAACTATACGTGAAGTCTCTGCCACATGTATCCTCTCTATATATGTTTACTTATCACTACAGTTTAAACTTAAGCCCACTTTCTTGAGTGTGCAAGCCTCTGGTTTGGGGGGTATTGTTTTGGTCCAATGGTTCTTGCGCTGCATGAGTAAGTAGCCTTTCTAAAAGTTAATCAAATCGAGTTAGTGATCAGTGGGAAGGACCCTGAGGAGGGCTGAAGAGTATTAGAAATCTCTAGCTCCTCGGGGTTACCCTGAGAGAGAATAGTAGTCAGCCTCCCACTGGGGACCAGGCTGGCTCTTTTGAGTGGGAGTTGGAAAATCAGCTCTGGAAAGGATGCAACATACAGTTAAGTACACATCAGGGCAGTGACTTTCATCTTTGTCTTTGTATGCTCACTGCACAGCACAGTGCTTGGCACTTAGTTGTTTGTTTTTGTTTTTCTGTACCTTCCTTCTTAGAATCAATATTAAGTATTCCTTCCAAGGCAGAAGAGCAGCCAGGACAAGACAATTGGGGTTAAGTGACTTGCCCAGGGTCACACAGCTAGGAAGTGTCTGAGGCTAACTTTAAACCCAGGACCTCTCATTTCTAGGCCTGACTTTCTATCCATTGAACCATCTAGCCGCCCCTTGTTTTTTGAAGAGGACCAGGGGAGTTAAGATGAGGCTTAATAGATGATTGCTGATTGATTACACACGGTTGGTTATTCAGGTTCCAGAGTATGTGAATGAATTCAGGTTCTCTGATTCCAGGGTCAATACTTTTTCTATTTTGAAGTCAAGACCTGGCCTCAAATCCTACCTATAATACATACTGGCTAGGTAACCAACTTGGTACAATGGAAGAACTATTGGATTTAGAGTCAAAACCTGGCTTTTAATCTTGGCTTTGCCATTTACTCCTTATGTGATCCTGAGCAAACTACTTAACATCTCTGTCTCAGATACTCATCTGTTAATTGTAGGGACTGCACAGATATCTTCTGAGGTCTCCTCTAGCTCTAAATGTATGATCTTATGATTCCATGATGACAGACAATCTCAGTCTCCAGGCAGCTCTCTAAAACTGTAAATTAGTCAGGTCTAGAGACGGTTCAAATCCGGCCTCAGACACTTCCCAGCTGTGTGACCCTGGGCAAGTCACTTGACCCCCATTGCCCATCCTTACATTCTTCCACCTAAGAGTCAATACACAGAAGTTAAGGGTTTTAAAAAAAAAACAACAACTATAAATTATATATAAACTGCTAATCTACAATGATGGGGGAAGTTTCTGTATTGGGAATTCCCTAAACTGATCCCATCATAGGTCCAGATTCTAATACTCCTGCATTTTATTCCAATAAGCATCAAATGCAGAATTACAAAATTATAGAAAGTATAGTACAGAATACAGAAATACAGAAGTGAATTAAACTAGGGAAAAGTTACCAGAGGAAGACCTCAAACATTGCCAAAGGACATATATTTTTGAAGCTCTCATGAAGAAGTGTGACTATTAAAATAATACAGTCATAGAATCAGAAGAGAAAGAGATCCCAGAAATCATCTGAAAAAAGAAAGCCCTCTGTCACACTGATGGGAAACTAAATGGTACAGGGGACAGAGGTCAAGAAGACCTGCATCAACTCCTATCTTGGACCCTTACTAGCTATAGGACCTTGAGCAAGTCATTTAACCACTGCCTGCCTTATTTTTATCACTTGTAAAATGGTGCTAATAATAGTACCTACCTTCCAGGGAAACTGGGAGGAATAAAATGAAAGAATTCCAGTTTCTGTTTGAAAATCTCCAGTAGTAAGGATTCACCATCTTTCTTATAACAGATTTTTTTTTAATTTAGAAATTGATCTCCAAAACAATACAGATTATGATTCTCTTGCACTTTGTAGTCCAATTGCTTCCATTTTCAGGCAATTCAGATTGTCGAGAAATTCACAGATTTAATTATCTAGAACCAGATGTAGGCTCACCCACCCAATACCCTGAGAAATTAATTGACTTGTTCAGTTACAAAGGTAATAAGATCCTGAGGGAGAATTGGAATTCAGACCCTTTGACTCAGGAGCCAGTGCTCTTGCCACTTTACTATGACACCATGATGCTTAGCTGGTCTTCCTCCTAGAAATTTTCACAATGCCCCAGCCCAACAGAATAAACCCAATTCCTTTTTTCCATACCATAACCCTTCGAATATTTAAAGTTTGCTATAATCTATTCGCCTCTAGGCATTAATCATTTCACATGTGAATTGTTTTCATCTCTTCATTATCCCCTTCACCTGCTGTAGAGTGGTTACAGCTTCATTTTCTTAAAATACGGCTGGAAGATTTGAACCCAGCGATTGGACCTCAGAGTGTCAGAGAACTATAATCTGTGTTGTTTTGGACAGCCATTTCTATTAATGTGAACAGAATTTATTTTATCTCCTTTAGAGGGTGAGGGGGAGACAATACCGCATTGTTGGCTCATATTAACCTAGCAATCAATTGGCCAAAATCTTGGCCACAAGAGCAATGGATAGAAGAAGACTGGACCTGCACAAGCTGCTTAAGCCTTTTAGAGCTCAGGATCTCATTGCAGAAGGGACATCCTTTAGAGGCAAGTAAGATTGTGGCTGATAGAGCTCTGATTTTGGAGTTGGGAAAGCTGAGTTTAAATCTGATCTCAGACATTGCTAATTTTGTGAAGACCTGCATTCCATTCCTACCTGAGGCCCTTCCTAGCTATATGACCCTAGTCACTTAACCTCTATTTGCCTCAGTTTCCTCAACTGTAAAATGGGAACAACAATAGTGCCTACCTCACAGGGAATGAGATAATATTCATTAAAACCAAAAAGCATTTAGCACAATATATGTAAAGGCTTCCCCTGCCTTTCTCTATCTCCCAGAGTGATTAAAGGATCAAATGAGGTAATATTTGTAAAAGTGCTTAGCACAGTGTGTGGCACATACTAGTTTGTGCCTAATAAATACTTTCTTGCTTCCTTCCATCCACACAGGGTCTTTATAAGAATCAAATAAGACAGTGTGTTTGAAAGAATTCCATACCTGGTTTTTGTCTGGACCTGTGCTTTCCCTGATATATGTACTCCCACCCTGAACCCAGCTATTAAAGTGATCTTCCCAAAGGACAAGTCTGACCTTGTCACCCATTCTAGTCAATAAATTCCATTGGCTCCCTATTACCTTCAGGATCAAATATAAAATCCTCTGTCTGGCTTTTAAATCCTTTCATAAACTGGTTCCTTCTTGCCTTTCCACTCCCCTTATATCTTATTTCCCTCTACTTGCCCTCCTATTCCATGACAGTGGCCTCCTTGTGGTTCTTCTCATAGGATACTCCAATGTTTAAATCCATGCAATTAAAAAAAAACCACTCTTACCTTCTGTCTTAGAATGGATACTGAGTATTGCTTCCAAGACAGAAGAGTGCTAAGGGTTAGACAATAGGGGTTAGATGACTTGCCTAGGGTCACACAGCTAGGAAATATCTGAGGCCAGATTTGAGCCCAAGTCCCCCTGACTCCAAGCCTGACTCTTTAGCAACTGAGCCATCTAGCTACCCCTCAAATCCATGTATTTTTAATGACCGTTCTCCATGCCTAGAATTTTCTCCATCCTCATGTCTGTTTTCTGGCTTCCTTTAAGTCTCAGATAAAATCCTACCTTCTATCAGAAACCTTTTCTGAGTCTCCTCCTTCCCCCACCAGTGCTATTACTTTCCTTCTGAGATTGTCCCCACTTTATCCTGTTTATATCTTGTTTGTACATGGTTGTGACCTCCTCGTGGCAGGAATTGCCTTTTACCTTTCTTTGTATCCCCAAGGATTAGCACAACGCCTTACTTATGGACTGAATGAGGCTAAGCAACATAGTTCAAAGGAAAGAACACTGGCTTTCAACTCAGATGGGAGCAAATCTTGCCTCTGATATTTTCTGCTAGTGTAGGCAAATCACTTAATTTTTCTGGATCTTAGTTTACTCCTCTACAGAATTGGGAGGTTGGAGTACATGGTCTCCAAAGAACCTTTCAGCTCTAGATTTATTATCCTTCAAATCTATATTTTCTTTATATTGAGGCCAGCCTACTCTCCACTATTAGTCCAAGAATTAAGAGGCTTAGGTTTGAGTTCCAATTCTATCTGTAACTACCTCTGTGTTTTTGGCCAAGTCAAATTTCAAATCTCAACACTGAAAGGTAATTCAAGAGTTCAGAGTCTGCCTCCAACACATCAACTAAATCAAAGATGGGCTACAATCTGTATTAGAGAGGGAGAACCCACAATGGGAGTTTCCTACTAACAAAACCATAGACCAGTGATTCCCAAAGTGGGCGCTACCACCCCCTGGTGGGTACTGCAGTGATCCAGAGAGGCAGTAATGGCCACAGGTGCATTTATCTTTCCTACTAATTGCTATTAAAATAAATTAATTTCCAGTGAGCTAAGTAATATTTTTTCTAGAAAGGGGGCGGTAGGCCAAAAAAGTTTGGGAACCACTGCCATAGATCATTTAGATTTTTGCCTAAGTAACAAATTAGAAATTAGTAGAAAGCAGTGGTATTGCATTGTTTTTATACCTCTGCCACGATATTCTTGTAAATGTGTATTACAATAAAATGGAATGATCTTTCATGGTTGAAGAAAAAAAGGAAGGAAAACTTTTAAGAGGCTGAAGATATGAAATGGCAACAGAACAAGATTAGGAGTCTTTTTTATTCCAGAAAGATGAAGACTTAGGTCTGTGGGCAAAAGAGAGAGAAAATTTCTTAAAGTTCCTTTAAAAAGGGAACTCAGAGGTCATCTAGTCCAATCTATCATATAGTGCAATCTATACATGATGTACTCTATTGATCTAAAGTACTCATCTTCCTAAGTCTAAATTTCTTTATCTGTAAAATGAGGGGAGAGTGTGTGTGACTCTATGTTCTCTAAGGTCACTTTCGGCTAAAGCATTTCATGATTTTTTTTTACCACCACCATTATCTTAGTTGGCATTTAAAGTTTAGATAGTATTAATCCATACACTTTCTCATTTGAGCCTCAAATCTTGTGAAGTAGGTTCTACAAATATTGTATCCCCCATTTTACAGACGAGAAAGTTAGAGTTCTGAGAAATTCAATGACTTGTCCATCTTTACAGTAGTATTTAATTTCAGAGATGGGTTTTGAGCCCAGCTGTTTTGAGCCCAGCTAGAGTGAGCCTAGCACACTCTAGATTTTAGCTACTGTGAAGTTTCAGATATATTTTCCAGAAATAGCCTCTTTATAGATAACAACAAAAGGTGACATGCCTTACTTTTTCAATAATAAATGCTGCAACTTTGATTTTAAACTCAACCGCTATTTTGACTATAGGATCTATGATATCCCCAAACCCAGTTATTAAAAAAAAGAAAACAAAACCAACCTTGAAAATTACCTTTGATTAGAAAATAAGCAGGAAAGATTTAGTCCAAAAGATTTTCCCTCTAGAAGTTAAGGCGATTGAAAGCCTAGATTTGTGATGGAAGGTGTCCCTGCACCAGAGCTTTTACTATAATGAACATTATAATTAAAGGACTTAGGATACAGAGGATGTTGCTTTGTTCAATATTGTCTCACCTGCCTTTAAAATAAGAACAGAATTACTTTGACAAGAAGAGGGGGAAGGTGGTTTGGTGTGATTTCATCTTCTCTAAGTGCCTCTGTTAAGATGTTATTTGTAATAAAGTTTCTCAGTAGAAACATTTCAAACAGGATAGAAAGGGACAGAGAAAACTTAGAATCAAACCTTTTTTTCTTTCCCCTTTCCATTTTCTAAGCTAACACCAGATTTAAATTCTTGGTATTAAATATGGAAAACTTGAGGAAACCAGTACTTACCGTTGAAGAAGAGGTGGTGATAAGACTTCTATATTTCAGATGCATTTAACCAAATCTTCTCTGTGGAGTGCTTTCAAGGACACGAAGAGCTAGCAGGTTAAAGACTGAGGTCTGTAGTCAAAATTGACAAAATAATGTGAACAAAGCGGAGAAAGGATGATGACAGATTTGCTCACCAAAAGTAAGAGAATGATAGCCCTTGAACTTGGTAGACTTAAGTTTAGAACCAAAAGAAAGTACTATTTCACTCTTGGAAGGTAACTGTTTGGAATTCATTATTCTTAGCAGATGTAAAAAAAACAAAAAACCCAAAACTAAAATGGAAACCAGGGAATGGAGCACCTTGATTGTGAATTCATGAATGGCATGTCCAAATTGAGAGGCATCATGATGGCATGTAAAAAATCTTGGATTTACTTGAGTAAGGAAGACCTGGGATTAAGTCCCACTTCTGACACAACTTCTCTGAATGTTTCCTCATCTATAATAATAGTCACAGAGTTCCCCTTACGGAGTTGCTATGAAGCTCCAATGAATTAATGTAGAGAAAGAAAGGACTTTGCAAATTTCAAGCATCATAGAAACGTAAGTGGTTATTATATTACGGATTGCATACACAGATGGTTTGGGGTACCTAAACTTAAAAGCTGACGCGAAGAGTCAGCTAACATACTTCTGTTGCTAACATACTTCTTGGTGCCACTCTCAGAGACACCGTACTCTCAGTGGCAACTATGCCATTGCCCCTGAATTCACTCAGAACCAAGCCCCAAGATGTCTGATGCCCCCCAAATACTCTTTTCCCATGTGAAGGCTATTAGGAAAAGAGAAAATGCTGATTCAGACTCATGGTATGATTCCACACTTGATTAATGAAGGCTTATCATTTCTTCCCAAATGGATATTGTTGCATTATGAAACTCTAGGACTCAAACTCCTTCACATAATTTCCTCTTACCTCAGGGTCCTGCTTAAAGAAAACCAGTCTCCATATTTCCCTATTGTAGATCCTCCATACATCTTGGTTCCACATTTGTGCCCATTCTCCTGCATTTCTCTTAAGACCCTCTCCTGACTTGTTTTAGAGTCTCACAAACTGCTCCAGGCCCCTTATCTTAGGCTACTTTAAGGTTCTTTTGTTTGGCAGTCCTCTTTTACAAGTCCTTTGATAGTTACAAGTTGCTAAATGTATCTCAAAACAATCATCTTTTTTGGAAAAAAAGATTGCCATTCATATGACTTTCTTCTGTGTAAATAGTATGAGGAAACGGAAAAAAATAACACATGTTCATCTATGGAGTGACCAAATATATACACATATTAGGATTATATGTATATGCATTGAAGAAGAGATCATCATTACAACTTTTATTAAACAAATGAGAGATTGATCCTTTGAGAGCACAGGTAATTTCATTTTTGTCTTTGAATCCCTATCAATTACAACAGAGTCTGGCACACAGTACGTGCTTAATAAATCTTTGTTGAATGAACACATTTTTAAATAGTAAAAAAAAAATTGTTTCATAGGCTCTAGATATAGTAATTACTTTAATTATTGGAAGCCAGAACACTGATTCTCACAAATTTGCAGGGACTCTTTATCTATTTCTCAAATATCCGTATCAAGGATATATCTTGATGCTTCCTAAATAGCCCAAGGGATAAATAGCAATTATAGGCTTCTGCAGGATTTAACTGCTTTCCCCAAACAGCTGTTTGCCTTTCCCCAATATGTTTTGACTCTAAAAACACAGCTATCTGATTTACTTTCCAAACAGAGATCAGGCTAGAAGTTGACAAAGTATCTTTTAAAATTGGGGTACAATAAGGTTTCCTTTTAACAATTGCTTTCTATAAATATGTTACAAATATTTTAAGTGCTGAAAAATTTATCCTCTATGGTACAGACATTTGTTTTATTTTGTGTCTTAGTGTTTCTGAGAAATGGTAACACCCAGAGTCTGAAATTTCAGATTGGTAATTGGGAAATGGGAAATTCTCAAATCCTGCCTGTGCTGAACAAATGTTTTGACCTTTCTCTCCTTAATCTACAGGTCTTCTGCTCAAAAACCTTAATTGTCTCATTTCCTACCAAATTAACCTGATATTCAAGGGTCTTCACAATTTATTTTCAATCTGCCTTTTCACTTTCATCTCACAATGTCCAGCTCAAATGTCACTTCTATTCATCCTTTTCTGATTCTCCCTAGCTAAAAATTACATATCCCTCATGTTACCTCCAAAGACTGTATACTCATCTTTTACATTTACATAAATATTTTAACGGATTTTATCTTTATCTATTATACCTGGCCCCTTTTTGATGATGAGAATTTGGGGCCATTTCTTGCTTATCTCACAAAGTACATTACATGGTAGGTATTAAAAATATATTTTTGAGTGATGCTTAGTGAAAGTTAACATTTCATTGAGGTCATCTTTGCTGACAATTAAAGTCCTACTCTCATGCTTCCATGTGTAGAAGAATGTGTCAATAACCCCTTTAGGATGAATTAGAGGGAGAAGAACCTAGTGGTGAAGAGATATTTTATGTACCAATGTAAGGGAAGTTCAAAGCCTAGAAAAGTCTTCCTGGTACATTTGTCACCAAGCACATGGAGTGGTCCTACAGTGTTACCTGGCATAGACCCTTTATTTCCTTGCTTTCTGGGTTGACTTAACCATCCATTGTTATTGTTGTATCTGTTTACTCATTTTCAGTTGTGTCATAGCAAAGATAATAGAGTGGTTTGCCATTTCCTTCACCAGATAATTTTTAAATGAGGAAACTGAGGAAAACAAGGTTAAATGGCTTGCCCAGGGGCACCCTCAACTACTCTCAAATGGGCAGGTCTTAGTTTGCATGAGATGAATCACCACTACGCAGTACAATTCAAAGTAACTCCAGGTCCTAGGGCTAACCCCTTTGTGGAAGGAGTATCCTATTTGTCATTCAAGCTCATGAGTTCCTACTGCTGTGCTTCTTAAACAAAATTAACAACCATGAGACTATTATTTTTAATAATAATCCATATGAAACAATAATTAATATGTCACAGTCTACACATAAACCTGTGTCAATGTCTTTCAGTAATATCTACAGTGTTCATGGGAGAGTGGGCACACACTAGAAGAAATTTAGAAGAAATTTGCTCCATGTCCTGATGGTCCTTGGTCCCTTCAGAAAAAATTTCCACACAAGC
The DNA here is from genome assembly GCF_016433145.1 of Gracilinanus agilis. Classification (NCBI taxonomy): domain Eukaryota; kingdom Metazoa; phylum Chordata; class Mammalia; order Didelphimorphia; family Didelphidae; genus Gracilinanus; species Gracilinanus agilis. Next base: position 181,382,714 of record NC_058132.1, on the reverse strand, counting down.
CACTTCTCTGCTCACTTTTCCCCCTTGACCTTCACTTATTCTCCTGCTAGACAAGTGTCTCTTGAACTGTTTTATTTTAACTTATAATCACCTTTAAAGTGGCACTGAGAAAAATTGCATTCTATTGTAGTGACAAGCATGTCTCTTAAGTCAAATAATAATGAAGTTATTTTTAAAATTCAAAGATATTTTATTTTTCCAATTACATGGAATAACAATTTTCAACATGTTTTCCAAAATTATAAGATCAAACTGTTTCCCTCTCTCCCATCTCTCCCACTTATCAGAGAGAGTAAGCAATTTGATCTAGGTTATACATGTACTGTCATGCAAATATACTTCTATATTGGAGAGAATACTTTTTTAAAACCAAAACTTTAGGGGGCAGCTGGGTAGCTCAGTGGATTGAGAGTCAGACCTAGAGACAGGAGGTCCTAGGTTCAAATCTGGCCTCAGACACTTCCCAGCTGTGTGACCCTGGGCAAGTCACTTGACCCCCATTGCCCACCCTTACCACTCTTCCACCTATAAGTCAATACACAGAAGTTAAGGGTTAAAAAAAAAGATAGGAAAAAAAACACAAAACTTTAGAATTTAACCAAAAATACACTAATGTGAAGTTATGCTTTGATCTGCATCTGACTCCAACAGTTCTTTCTCTGGAGGTGGATAGTGTTCTTTGTCATAAATTCTTCAGAATTATCCCAGATCGTTGCATTGCTAAGAGTAGCTAAGACTTTCACAGTTAATCATCATATGCTATTGCTGTTCCCCAGTACAATATTCTCCCAGTTCTAGTTATTTTACTCTTCATGTAAAAATGTTCATGTAGCTCTTTCCAGCTTTTTCTGAATCATCCTGTTCATCATTTCTTATAGTACAATAGTATTCCAGTGTCGATATGGAAGCTAGAGACCCCAAACTTGTGACCTAGTGAGATCTGATGAACCCCAAGTTTTAGGAATAGCTTGTAGGTTGGAGACCCCCAAAGCTTGTGCTTGTTCCCTGTTCCCATGAGAATCCACCCTGAAGGGAATCTCAGGCTAGCAGTTGCAGACTGAATAATGGACCCTAGGGTAAAAGCTAAGTAACTCTTTAGCACAGTAGGCAGTGTCTTGTAAGCTGATGGCCCTGAGTTCGATCAGGAAAAGGGGATGTGGTACAATGGGAGAAGCTTCCAAGGCAAAAGAATCACTTAGCTTTTACCCTAGGGTCCATTATTCAGTTTGCAACTGCTAGCCTGAGATTCCCTTCAGGGTGGATTCTCAGGGAATAAGCACAAGCTTTGGGGGTCTCCAACCTACAAGCTATTCCTAAAACTTGGGGTTCATCAGATCTCACTAGGCCACAAGTTTGGGGTCTCTAGATTCCATGTTGACACCATCATCATCATATGCCACAATTTGGTTAGCCATTCCCCAATTGATGGACATCCCCTCAATTTCCAATTCTTTGCCATCACAAAAAGAGCTGCTAGAAATATTTTTGTACAAGTATGTCATTTCCACTTTTTTATTATCTCTTTTGTATACACACCCAGTAGTGGTATTACAGAATCAAAGAATATATGCACAGTTTTATAGCCCTTTTAAGTGCCCATTTTCATAGTTATTCTGTCTTTGGGAATATAGATGTGAAAGATATGAATGGCTTGTGATTATGCTCCCACTTAGAGGAGGAAAAAACTCTTTGTGTGAAGGTTGGTATCTAAGCCTCAACCTAGGAAATGTCATTGTCTCCTGTATGGTTCCCAGAGCTTTCCTGTGCCCTCTTGCCATGAACAAAGTGATACAAGGAAATGCAAAGAACAGGGACAGAAAATAAAATTATTTCAGTCATAGGCAATGCTTAAAAATGAGTGCCAGTCCCTCTCAGCTAGAGGAAGGTAGAGTAGGGGATACTCTACCAGTTGTTCTCTGAGCTGGCTCAATCACCCTTTGTTATTGTTGTTGCTGCCAGTTCTTCCATAGCTATTTTTGTTTGTTTGTTTTTTATTGCTCACTGCTTCAGTCATTTGAGGGAGTGCTTGCTATAAAACAAAATAGTCTCATATGCTCTTGCTTGCACCTTTAACTTTTGCCTCTCCAGTCTCCAGAGGAGGTATGGATTTGAAGATAGAAAATGCCAATTGTACCACCACTGACTACTTCTCTGACCACACTTCTGCTCCAGATGGCCATGACTTACAAAACAAAACAGAATTCCTCATTGGAGCAAAAAATCCTACCAAGCCATCCTGATCTTATGTTATCTATGTCTCCTGAGCTGTACTTAAGCCATTTAGGACCCCTTGTAAGTAAGCCAATCTAAACTTTGCTCAAAGGACTATTGCAACCACTACCACCAAAGACATTTTTAGTTTTGTAAAATGCTTTACACAGTCTATTTCATTTGATCCTCACAACAATCTGTCAAATGTTATTATTAAAACAGATTAGATTGAAATTCAGAGGTAAAATGACTTGCCCAGGATTGCCTAGTGGATAAGTTTTTAAGATAAGATTAAAACTCAGATCTTTCTGACTCCAAGTTCATTTCTCTGTATTTTATACAACTTAGAGATCATCTAGGGTGTGCTTGAAGACCTCCAGATAAATGGAAACTTCCATATCTCATTCTAATTAGATATCTCTAATTGTTTTGCTGAGACCAATCACAAATATTGCTCTTTGACATTTTCCCATTTTGCTCCTGGTTCTGCCTTCTGGTCCCAAAGAGAACAGAGCCCTGGACAATATGAATTCCATGTCCCCCCACCCCCTTGACAAAGGAAGCAGCAAGAAGAAATCAAATTGGCCCTCACAGTGGCCTATCCAATCACCAAAATACAAATAGAATTCAAAAACCAGAGCAGGAAAAAAAATCTCTGGTAGCTCATTTTCTGCCACATATGCCTCATGTAAGTGAGTGCTTGATGAAAAGAAGTTTAAAGTCTGATGACCTGAGATATTTGACATCTGGGTAGCTACAAGTGCTAGTCAATGACCCCCCCACCCCCCACTCCTGGGTAGAGAGCACAAATGAAGAGACAATTCAGCTGTTTCTCATTTGAGATGGATTGAATGCAGTACAAGATAATGCCCCTCAATACAGAAGATTTTGACTGGGCTTGCTAAAAGTTAGCAGAAATTCATGGCTAAGAAAATGCATATGAAACCAAACAGGATGCCCATCAGAATAACGAGCTTAAATTTCTGTTGCTCCTGTGTTTCTACTAATATTGATAATTATTAAGATGGTGCACATATGCACACATGTGCACACAGAATCAGTATTTATTTTATATTTTTTCCAGATTACATGATGATACAAGTTTTAATAACTTCTGACATTTTGCTATCTATATTCTCTCCCCCTCTCCCATTCCTCCCTCCTCTCTAAGACAGTAGGTAATATAATATAAATTATACATATACTATTATGAAGTACATATTTCCATGTTCATCATGTTGTGAAAGAAAATACATATCGCTTATACTAAAGAAAAATTAATGAAGGAAGTAAAGTGAAGAATGGTATGCTTTAATCTGCATTCAGTCTCCAACAGCTCCTTCTATAGCAATCCTTTTTCATCATTTGTCCATTAGAGTTGCATTTTTGATAATAGTTAAGTCATTCACAGTTGATCATTATACATTATTACTGTTACTATGTACAACACTCTCCCGGTTCTGCGTACTTCACTTTTCATCAGTTCATGTAAGTCTTTCTGGGATTTTTTTTGATGATTATCCTGTTTGTCATTTCTTATGGCACAATATTATTCCATTTACAATCATATACTACAACTTGTTCAGCCATTCCCCAATTGATGGAAATCTCTTCAGTTTCCGGTTCTTTGCCTCCATGAAAAGGGCTGCTATAAAGATTTTTGTACACAAACATCGATTTCCTCTATCTTTGATCTTTTTGGGACACAGATTTAGTAATGGTATTGCTGGATCAAAAGGTATGCTAGTTTTCAGATTGGCTAACAGGACAGCAAAGGAAAGTAATAAATATTGGAGGGGATGTGGCAAAATAGGGACATTAATGCATTCCTGGTGGAGTTGTGAATTGATCCAATCATTCTGGATGGCAATTTGGAACTATCCCAAAGGGCTTTAAAAGACCTCCTGCCCATACCACTGCTGGGTTTATACTCCAAAGAGATAATAAGGAAAAAGATTTGTACAAAAATATTTATAGCTGCACTTTTTTAGTGGCAAAAAAATTGGAAAATGAGGGGATGCTCTTCAACTGGGGAATAGCTAAACAAATTGTGGTATCTGTTGGTGATGGAATATTATTATGCTGAAAGGAATAATGAACTGAAGGAATTCCATGTGAACTGGACAACCCCCAGGAATTGATGCAGATCAAAAGGAGCAGAACCAGGAGAATATTATACACAGAGATGGATACACTGTGGCACAATAGAATGTAATGGACTTCTCTACTAGCAGCAATGCAATGATCCAGGACATTTCCAAGGGACCTATGAGAAAGAATGCTATGCACATTCAGAGAAAGAACTGTGGGAGCAGAAACACAGAAGAAAAACAACTGCTTGATCACATGGGTTGATGGGGATATGATTGGGGATATAGACTTGAAACAATCACCCTAGTGCAAATATCAAAAATATGGAAATTGATTTTGATCAATGACACATGTAAAACCAGTGGAATTGCACGTTGATTATGGGAGGGGGGTGGAAGGAGGGAAAGAATATGAATCATGTAACCATGGAAAATTTTTCTTAATCAATTTAAAAAAAGTATGCTAGTTTTATAGCTTTTGGACATGGTTCCAAATTTTTCTCCGGAATGGATGGATCACTCACAGCATATTTAGGCTCCCAATTTTTCCATATCCCCTCCAACATTTATCATTTTCTCTTTTTGTCATATTAGCCATTCTGATAGGTGTGAGGTAGTACCTCAGAATTGCTTAAATTTATATTTTTTAATTAATAATGATTTGAAGCTTTTTAAATATGATTAAAGAGAGTTTTAATTTCTTCATCTGAGAATCATTCTTCTTTGACTGTTTATTAATTGGAGAGTGTCTTATATTCTTATACATTTAACTCAGTTCTTTCCTCTATATTTTTGAGAAATGAGGTCTTTGTCAGAAACACTATAAAATTTTCCCCAGTTTATCATTTCCCCTTCTAATTTTGGCTGCATTGGTTTTCTTTGTGCAAAATTAAAAAAAAATAATGTAAAGGTAGCTTGGATTTTTGAGTTTGTCAAACACTAGGATACTATGGTCATTTACTACTGCACAAAATCAGTTTTTTTTAAGGCCTAATGAATTCCCTCCCTTCCCCTCCCTTTTTTGACCTCCCCACTCCCCTGCTCCCCTTGGTTTATCCCTTCTGACTTTCTCAGTAGGGTTAGATAGAATTCTATATCCCAATGGACATAGCTACTCTTCCCTCTCAGGGTTAATTCCTCTGAGAGTAAGGTTTAAATATTACCTATTAATGCTCTCTTCCTCTCCTTATAATAGTATTCATCCCCTCCCCTTCCCATGCCTCTTTGTGTGGTATAAAACATCCTATTTTTCTTATTCATTCAAATTTCTCTTGGTGCCATCTACTATTCACCCCTCTCTCTTACTCCCCACCCCCTGTATCATCTTAGACCATTTAGTACTCCAACCTCTCCCTATGAATAAGTCTTCTAATACTATAATAGTGAATATAGTTCACTACAAAGAATTACGCATAATATTTCTCCATGTAGAAATACAAATAGTTTGATCTTATTGAAGCCCTTAAAGAGGCAAATTTAAAAATAAGATTTTTCTTTCTTTCCCCTCTGTTTCTTATTTACCTTTTCATGTTTCTCTTGGTTTTTGTGGTTGGATATCAAACTTTCCATTTAGTCCTGGTCTTTTCTGTGCAAATACTTGGAAATCTTCTATCTTGTTAAATGCCCATACTTTCCCCTGGAAATATATAATCAGTTTTGATGGGTAGTTGATCTGTGGTTGAAGACCCAGTTCTTTTGCCTTTCTGAATATCATATTCCAAGCCTTATGGTCTTTTAGTTTGGAGGTTTTCAGATCCTGTGTGATCCTGATTGGTGCTCCTTGATATCTTTTTCTGGCTTCTTGTAAAATTTTTTCTTTTACTTGGAAGCTCTTGAATTTGGCTATTATATTCCTGGGGGTTGTCTTTAGAGGGTTTGGTGTAGAGGGTGATCTATGGATCCTTTCAGTGTCTATTTTGCCCTCTTGTTGAAGAACATCAGGGCAGTTTTGTTGGATAATTTCTTGTAGTAAGGAGTCCAAATTTCTATTGATTTCTGCTTTTTTAGGAAGACCAATGATTCTCAAATTGTCTCTTCTAGACCTATTTTCTTGGTCTGTCACTTTCTCATTGAGATATTTCATGTTTCCTTCTATTTTATCAGTCTTTTGACTTTGCTTTATTTGTTATTGCTGCCTTGAGAAATCATTGGCTTCTACTTGCCCAGTTCTGGTCTTTAGAGAATGGTTTTCTGCTATAATCTTTTGATTTTCCTTTTCAATTTGGTCTATTCTGTTTTTCATGATTTCCTCCAATTTGCTTATCATTTCATTTGATTTTGGGGCATCTTTCTCCAGTTGGGAGTTTCTTTATTTTAATCTGTTAATTTCCTTTTGAGCTATTTTCCACTTTTCTTGCTAAATCTCTTCCATCTTGGGGGCAGCTGGGTAGCTCAGTGGATTGAGAGTCAGGCCTAGAGACAGGAGGTCCTAGGTTGAAATCTAGCCTCAGACACTTCCCAGCTGCGTGACCCTGGGCAAATCACTTGACCCCCATTGCCCACCCTTACCACTCTTCCACCTAGGAGCCAATACACAGAAGTTAAGAGTTTAAAAAAAAAAGAATAAATCTCTTCCATCTTTCTCACGATTGCAGATTTGAACTCTTCAAGAGCTTGTGACCAATTTTCATTTTTTGGGGAAGGTTTGGATGTGATTACTTGTTTGCTCTCCTCTGCTGTTTGCTCTGTTGTCTGGATTTTTTCTGTGTAAAAGTTGTTGAGTTTTAAAGATTTCTTCTTGATCTTTCTCTTTAGAGGTTCTTGTGCATGGCTTGCCATTATTATTGTGATATTTTTCTTTCTCAGGCAGAAGTTTGGGTGAGGCAGACAGGCTCTTCCTATTGAGCTGTGGAGTAGTTTTTGCCCAAGTCACAGTGTAGTGAGGTCCTCTCAGCTTTAAATTTACGCCCATGGTTGGTCTGAGCTCTTTAGGCTCCTAGTGTCTCAAGTCTAGCTGTTCTCAGGGTCAAACCTCCTGGTGGTCCCCTTGCTTGCTCCTCTGCCCTAGGCTCCTTTAACAGTCTCAGGGCACTGCTTCCACAGTCATGCACCCCTCTGCTTGGTCCCCACCCAAGGTCCGTGCCTGCTCTCAAGGTCTGCATCCGCACCTGCACTCAAGGTCCACATTCGTACCTGCTCTCAAAGTCCATGCCTGCTATCAAGGTCTGTGTTCAAAGTCTGAGTTCTTTAGCCTCTTGGGGTCTTAAGTCTTGTTGCTCTCACACAATGTTTGCTTAAAACACACATACGCACCCTTATTGAGAAATTGATTTTCCTCTACAGGCAGTAACAAAACAGTTTAAAAACTGGTTTATTGTGGGGACAAGTGTTTAAAGGTCCAAAGCACAATACTTCTGAGGATTGAAATTTTTGTGAAATCACATGAATATAAAATTAAATAGACTACTGTGAAATTTGTGATATGAGTGTGGTCAGGCTAAAATTTATCTTGTCCCTGTCTGGAAAAATTGTTTGTTATGTAAATGAGGAAAAACCTAGTTTAACAGAGGCATGATTAACCTAATTAAGAGAATAGACCAGAAGTACTTAAGAATCAGACATTTATGTAACAGGTTTCTGTCGGCACATTAATATTCGATCATGACTTTATCTTCCTTATTTGAATCCAGAGATTCATTGAACTTTGAAAGATGGAGAAAGAAGGAAAGTGTTTTCAGAGAAACTGTACATAAAATTTGAATTTAAAAGAGAAGAAAACACATAGACTTTGGCTTATAGAACTTAGGGATTCTTCCTACTTAAGATCAATGAGCAGGTGATTGCAATAGTCTAGGGTTGAGGTCATAACGGCCTGGACCACCATGGTAATGGTAATTTTAGGGGAGAAAAGAGCATATACAAAAGATGATATGAAGGTAGAATGGACAGGAATTGACAAGAGAGTGAGGAGTTGAGGATGACACCTAAATTGTGGGCCCGTGTGACTGGGGTGATGATAGTATCTTCAACACCCATATGGAATCGTGTAGAAGTTCAGAAAGGGAGAGGTTTTTTTGAGGAAGATGAATTCAATTTTGGGCATGTTGATTTAAGATGTCTCTAGGGCATCTAGTTTGAGATGTGCAGCACATAGTTGGAAATGCAAACCTAGAGGTTGAGAGAGATTAGTGGGACAGCCAGGCAGCACAGTGGATAGAGCACCAGGCTTGGTGTCAGGAGGATCTGGATTTAAAATATGGGTTGGACAAGTCATCTGACACAGATTGCCTAGCCCTTGCCGCTATTCTGTCTTAAAACTGAATAGAATTAGGTAAGACGGTTTTGGTTTTTTTTTAAAGAGAGATTAAGGTTGGACAAGTAGATCCAAGAGTAAAGATGATAATTGGTATAGAGATGATACCCGAATCCATGAGAGTTGATGAGATCAATAAGTGAAATAGTCATATAGAAAACATAAGAGGGCTCTGGGACTCACCTACAAACTGTCAGATTATCCCAAAGCTATTAAGGATGAAACTAGAGGAAAACAATAAAAAAGTTAAAAATTGGAGATATTCTCAAGATTTTATAACAATCTTTTCTCTAACAATGATAGTGGAGTCAACAAATTTAGATTCTGATTGTAATGCAGGGTTGCAGCAGAAGCTTTTTGCTTTTGCAAATCAATTGTAGCAGTTCTGGCAGTTAGAAGATTTAGAATGTTCACAGAAAAACAGTTGGAGCCTGATACTATAAATAGGGCTGAAGCTCCAACTGAGGGGCTTTTGCCTATTGGTTTTGGGGCTTTTGGGCTTTTGGCTTCTGCCTTTGCCTGGTGCCTTTTTGTCTTTGGGCATTTGGACTTAGCCTGATTTCTCTGGACCTCTCCCTTATCTCACCATTTACATCCCTACTACTATTTCCCTGAATTTCCCCTCTGGGCCCTGGGAGGAAGGGCAGTTTTGGTGGTTGGATATCATGGTTTTAGCTTCTGTAGGCAAGTAGGACATCCTAAATCAAACCACCCCCTTTTTTAGTGATCTGATAATACCTTTGCTTCAGGGAGTGAAACCTTCCTGACTGGGAGAGCTGGCCTCTCACAGTCTGATCTCTGTGACCCTTCCCCCAGCACCAGCTTTCTCCCTAGCAGCAGCTACAAACCCTGAAACCCTCTTTCCCTTAGCCTACCTCTAACATCAATAAATCCCCTTTGTTACCTATACAAAAGCCTCTGGTGAATCATTGTATTGAATATTAAGGCAAAGAGTGAAGAGGGAAGAAATTACTTTCCTTTTATTTTCTTGAGGGAAACCTAGGCATCCATCTTTGGCAGAAAGTACCCAGCCAAGACTTCCTGTAGACATCAATTTCACTGGCAGGGAGGAACCTTTGACTCCTCCCTCAAAGGGACCTTAGAAATTAACAAGAGAAAACCCTCCAGCCAGATCTAAATATTTCTGACTGGCCCATTTCCTCTTGTGTCTTAAAGATACCTTGTCTGCCTGAAGAACCCAGTCTATTTCCTCCCAGTACCCTCTGTCTCCAGCCTCAGTGACTAGCCTATTTGAGCAGCCCTCCTATATACTCCCATTCATTCCCTTACCTTCCTATATACTACCATTCATCCCTTACCTCAGCTATCCCCCTCATTCCTTCTCCTATCACCTTTATTCCTCCCCATATCAACATTTTGCCTCTTATTCCATAACATAATGTCGGGATCCTTGATGTATCCACATGAGAAAAAGAAACATCTACTTTGTCCAGGGTCCTTTTCTTTTCTTCCTCTATATTATTTCACTTGGTGACATCATCAGCTACCATGGATTAAATGACCACATCCTGATCATTCTCAGTTCTACTTATTTATCTTTATCCTCCCATCTGATTTCTATATTTGCCTCTCCAACTGCCTAGCAGACATCTCAAATTGGATATCCTATAGACATCATAAACTCAATATGCCTCAAATTGAATTCATTGACTTTCTCCCAACCCTCCTCCCTTCCTAATTTCTCTTTGGCTCTAGAGGATGTCACCACCTCCCCTGTTATTCAAGTTTAAAACTAGGTGCCAGACTCAAGTCTCCACTCTTTCTCAGCCCCATATCCAATCTGTTGCCAAGTCTGGTTAATTTTATCTTTGTAGCACTCCACATATCTCCCTTTATCTCTTCTAATGCTGGCACCACCATGGTGCAGGCCCTCACATCTGGATGATTGCAATAGCCTCCAGTATTTTGTCTCTCTCCACTCCAGTCTGTGTTCCCCATAGTTGTCAAATCTTCTTAAAGCACAGATATGACCAGGTCATTTCCCACTCCCAGTTCTTTTTTTTCTCCCCCTCCCCAAATTCAATAAATTCCAATAACTCCCAACACCTCCAGAATCAAATGTAAAATCTTCTGTATGACATTCAAATCCCTTTACAACCTGGCGTCTTTTTGCCTTTCAAGGTACCTTATGCCTTACCGCCCTCCCACTGTGCCCTCCTCCAGGCTCCAAGTACCCTTTGATCCAGGGACAATGACCTTTCTGCTAGTTCTTGAACACAGAAGACAGAAAACATTCTATCTTCTACCTCCTGACATTTTCCACTGGTTGTCCCTCATGCTTAGAATACTCTTCCCTCCTCATCTCTGCTTCCTGGCTTCCCCAACTTCTTTTAAGTCCCAACTAAAATTCCATCTACTAAGTGCAACTTTTCTTCAGTCTCCTTAATGCTAGTGACTTACCTCTTTTGATTATCTCCAATTCATCCTTTCTATATCTTGTTTGCATGTAGCTGTTTTTCATGTTGTCTCTCCCATTACACTGGGAGCTACTGGGAGGGCAGGAACTGTCTTTTATATTTCTTTGTATTCCCAGTGCTTAGCAGTTTTGGCACATACTTTATAAAATTTTATAGGTTGACTGAATCTCTGGAATTAGAGTCAGAGGAAATGGATCTCTCAGCTCTGCCACTTACTACTTTTATCTTAGATAAATTACTTAATATCTCTGGTTCTCATTTTCATTATCTAAAAAATGGAAGATTTAGACTAGATGATTTCTAAGGTCTCCTCTGGCTCTAAATATATTTATGATATTAATTAGAAATGCAAGTTAAAAAAAGATGAAAAGAGTAACTAGACCACATCAGGCATATGAAAATGAAGCCTATGTTTTATTTAACACAACTTTTCAGGATGTTGAAGAATAGGTTCTCACAATTGGTAAATACAAATATTTAGGGAAAAAATCAGCGACTTTTAATTTCTGAAAAGAGCAAAATAAAGAATATTAGTAACTCGTGACTGTATTCTTACTTTCCATCTCTACAAAATCTTTATGAGAATATATGTGCATTGAGAGCAAACTTGGGGCAAGTATGAGAAGGAAAAAACCAAACAATATTCTTCAGTAGACCATGAATTCCTAGACAAAGAATTGACTGCCAGCCAGCAAGCATTAAATGATACCTATCTTTCAGACATTGTACTAAGTAGCTTAGAATATATATATATATATGTATATATATATATATATATATATACATACACACACAAGAAGAGAGACAGTCTTGGTCCTCAAGGAACTTACATTTGGAAAATGTTTTTTCCAATTACATGTAAAACATTTTAACATTCCTTTTTTAAAATTTTGAGTTCCAAATTCTCTCTTTTCCTACTTCTCGCCTTCCTCCTTGAGGCAGCAAGAAATTGATATAGATTATACATGTGCATTCATGCAAAATATATTTCCATATTAGTCATGTTGTGAAGACCAAAAAAAGTAAAAAAAATGAAATTAAAAATATGCTTCAATCTACATTCAGATTCCATTAATTCTTTCTCTGGACGCAGATAGCATCTTCCACCACAAGTCCTTCAGAAATGTTTTAGATCATTATATTGCTGAGAATAGCGAAGTCATGGTAAAATATTGCTGTTACTTTGTACAGTATTTTCCTGGTTCTGCTTACTTCACTTAGCTTCAGTTCATGTAAGTCTTGAGAGGTTTTTTGAAAGCATCCTGTTAGTCATTTCTTATAGCACAATAGTATTCCATCACAAGCATTTATCACAACTTGTTCAGTTATTCCCAGCAAAATGGACGTTCTCTTAATTTCCAATTCTTTGCCATCACAAAAACAGCTGCTATAAATACTTCCATATATATACGTTCTTTCCTTTTTTTAAAAAATCACTTTGGGATACAGACATGGTAGTGGTATTTCTGGATAAAAGGGTATGTGTAGTTTTAGCCTTTTGTTCTAAAGTGCACCTCAGAATGATTCATATGAGCTTACAACTCCACCAATAATTCTTTAGTGCTCAATTTCCTCATACCCCCTCCAACATTTATCGTTTTCCTTTCCTTGGTCATATTAGCCAATCTGATAGGTATTAGGTAGCATCTCAAAATTGTTTCAATTTGCATTTCTCTAATCAATAATGATCTGGAACATTTAAAAATATGAATATAGATAGCTTTGTTTTCTTCAACTGGAAACTGCCAGTTATATCCTTTGGCCATTTTTCAATTAGGTAATGATATGTAGTCTTATAAATTTGACCAAGTTCTCTAAATATTTGAGAAATGAGGTCTTTATCAGAAAAACTTGCTGTAGGGTAGCTGGGTAGCTCAGTGGAATGAGAGTCAGGCCTAGAGACAGGAGGTCCTAGGTTCAAACCCGGCCTCAGCCACTTCCCAGCTGTGTGACCCTGGGCAAGTCACTTGACCCCCATTGCCCACCCTTACCAATATTCCACCTATGAGACAATACACCGAAGTACAAGGGTTAAAAAAAAAACTTGCTGTAAAGACACTCCCTCCCCCAGTTTTCTGCTTTCCTTTTATTCTAGTTTTATTTCTGCAAACCCTTTAAATTCAATGCAATGAAAATTATCCATTTTGCTTTCCATAAAACTCTCAGTCTCTTGTTTGGTCATAAAATTCTTCATTTATTCATAAATCTGACAAGTCAAAGTATCCCATGGTCCTCTAATTTGGTCATGGTATCACTCTTTGTGTCTAAATCATGTATCTATTTTGACTTTATCTTGGTATGTGATGTGAGATGTTAGTCTATATTTAGTGTCTCCCAAATTGCTTTCCAGTTTTCCTAGCAGCTTGGATCTTTGGGTTTATCGAATATTAGATTACTATGATCATTTACTCCTGTGTTTGTGTATTGAATCTGATCCACCACTGACTCACCACCCTTTTTTTTTTTAACCAGAACCATTGTTTTTGATAATTATGACTTCATAAAACAGTTCGAGACCTATTGCAGATAAACTACCTTCTTTCACACTTTTCTCATTGATTCTTTGATATTCTTAACTTTTTGTTCTTCTAGATGAACTTTATTATTTTTATAAGTACAAAATAATTTTTGGTAGTTTGGCATGGCACTAAATAAGTCAATTAATTTAGGTAGAATTGTCATTTTCATTATATTGGCATTCTTTTTCACCATGGAACTGTTACTAAGGTTCCTGCACTACTAGTGCCCCTATCCATCTAGGATTGCAACCCAGAGCCACCTATGGGTAATGCAATAGGGTCCTGCTTTCAGTGCCAGCAAAGGGTCCCTTGCAATCTCCTTCTGACCAATTATCTGACTCTCTTACAGCCTGTGGGTTGAGAGCTCTCGAAGCCACCATTGCTGTTTCAGTCATACCCCAGACCTGATGGTAGCTTTCTGGGACTTGGCCTTTGGTGGACTATGCTCCTCTCGCTCCTTAGTGAGCTAGATCTTTCCTGCTGGACTTTTTAAGTTGTTTTAGGATGAAAAAATTGTTTCACCCTTTCCTTTTCTTTGTTCTGCTTCTACTGGTTCATTGTGAGGTGTTATTTTTAACACTGTTTGGAGGGGAATTTGGGAGAGTTCAAGTTAGTCCCTGCCTTTATTCTGCCATCTTGGCTCTGTCTCCAAGGAGTTTACATTTTAATGAAGAAGACAATACATAAAAGGAAGCTGTTGTGGGTACCCTCAAGTAGAAGTCCTGGCAAGAGTTTTCCAGACCAAGGGAAGGGCTCTAGGGGCACTGGTTACTGTTAAAGTGTGAACTCCTAGATTGAAATAATCTCCCAAGACTGATAGGGAGGTGGCTGGAGTGTGGTGGAAAAGTCCAAAGTAATTCTATTTAGGAGAAATGATTGAAAGGTACAGAAATGAAACTTAATGGTTAAAGAACTTTCAAGTTTTTTGACTCAGTGGAACAAATTAATTTTTTTCAAGCTTTCCTCCCACTGTCTTTCATGTATATGTTACAATTATAGATTCCTTGAAAGAGTTAAGGAAAGATAAGTTTAACAACCCTATAATTCTTAGTATCAAATGAGGGATAAAATTGGAAGATTTATGTTACACTGAAGGGTTTTTTTGACACTGACTTAAGGCATTCCAGAAAGAGGGATTTTCTTTAGATGGTAAAATTCTCCATATGATTCTGTTTGTGGATGACATTGTGATTATTGCATCATGACACAGCCACAATTTTTCAAAAAAGATCAGCTTATTTGTGTAGCAGGAGTTAAATGGATGAAGATTCAGACTGCAATTCAGCTGGATGAGAACCCCAGGGTAAATTCTGTTAGTACATCAACTCTGAACAAGCACTAAGGATGAATAATAATGGATTGTCTAATTGAATGGAAAAAATAAAAGTGAGCTTGGTAACATTTGTAAAGTTTCACATGTATTTTTGCCAAATTTCTCCCTAAAACAAGGTTTACTTTTCAAAACGTCAATATTTTTCTTGTGATTTTGAATATTTGTGAGCCATGGAATACTAACCTCCGAAGAATTAAAGTTTCAGATCATACAAAGGGTAATGGAGAGTTAAATGATGTATATAAGTAGATTTTATCATAGTGCCATCTTAGACTAGCAAAGTAATTATTCAAGTGGGTAGGAAGCATTTCAGTGGGACCTTCTCTACAAAATCCTCCAAACAGACCCAGAGAATGCCTTAGACTGATTTCTGATGGGGAAATCTAGAAAAAGTCACAGTGAGTCATTTATCTAGTCCAGCATGGCACAGGAAGACTGAGAGGGAGGTCTACAAATACTGGGGAGAGGTTGGGGCAGGACCACACTGTGCCCAACTCCACACATTCTAGCTGCCCCAAAATAAGCTGTGCACCAGGCAAGGAGAAGTGCCAGACCATATTGGGGCTCCACCGGACCCATATCAATGTGCACAATTATGGAGACAGGAACAAACTGGTGGCTTTGTTGCCCACTACCCAATTCTGGGTCATAGATTCAAGGCAGAGTGAGAAGGGAACCTGCATATGGAGGTGGTGTTCACAGGCAGGGAAGCTCTGGGCAATGTACCTAGAAAGAAGGATATTCAGAAACCACCACCAGCAGCGGCCATATGCTTCAGACTCTAGACTCAGAGTAGGACCTTACATTCAGTATCTAGTAGCACAACCTGTGTGAGAATAACCAAGAAAGGAAACAAAAGACCTAAAGAGGAGCCTACAATTCTATCATTCTGAACCAAAAAAGCTTTCCTCCTGGCTAATAGGGACAAAGTCCAGCAGCAATCTACTCTTGCACAGACCCAAACCTGGGTCAAGAACTTGAAGAGATAGATTGGGGTGAGAGGGGAGCAAGCAATCAAACTGTGTCCCAAATTAGGAGCACTGAAAACTTGTAGGTCTACAACTTATACCTTAGAATAACTTAGAATAATATACCACTCAATACACCAAGAAAGTAGCATCTAGACGAGCCTAGACTTTCTCTCCAAAACTGTGTTAAGAGTACAGCCCTAATTTTAATTCTGTAGTTAAGAAGTAGGCTGAAGGAATGGGCAAACAAAAAAGAAACCCCAGCATAAGAAGCCATTATGATGACAGACATACTCAAGACATAGATGCAAAAGAAGAGAATGATTTCAAAACCTCTACAAGTAATGCCTGAGGGAAAAACACAGTTTGGGCAGAAACTCAACTAGAATCTCAGGAAGAGAAGAAGGTAGAGCTTAAAAAATATTTTATAAATGTAATAAAAGCTCTCAGAGAACAGGTTTTAAAATGAATGAGATCTCTAGAAGAAACAATTGGAAAGGAAATTGGCAACCCTGCATAAGAGGTATAAAACTTGGATCAAGCAACAAACAATAAAAAAACCAAAAATAAGCCAATAACATTTTGAGGCAACAAGAAATATCAAAACAAAGTCAAATGATTAAAAAAATAAAATAATAGGTATATCATAGCAAAAACAACAGAGCTTGAAAATAGATTGAGAAAATATATAAGAATCACTGGACTCTCTGAACACTATAACAACAACAAAAAAAAGCCTAAATGCATTTAAAGAAATCTTAAAAGGAAATCCTCTAGACCTCTTAGAACTAGAAGACAAAATGGAAATTGAAATATCCAAACTCCAAGGAACATCATACTCCAAATAGATGGAAAGCAAGAATTCAAGAACAGAGGCGTCCTAGTCAGGATCATATATGATTTCTCAGCTATCACTATAAAGGAGTAGAGGACCTCTGTAGTATTCAGAAAGCAAAGGATATTGACTTGTAGCCAAGAATAACTTACCTAGAATAACTGAATATAACACTATTGGGGAAAATTTCATGAAATAGAGGACTTCCAAGCATTCCTGATGAAAAGACCAGAGCCAAGGAAACTTTGGAGTTCAAACGCAGGAGTGAAGAGAAACAAAAAAGTCAACATGAGTGATCAGTGATAAGAAGATTAAACAATGATAAAATGCTTATGTTCAAATATGGGGAGAAAAAGCATGAATTCCCCTTGAACACTATTGTCATCAGAGTTCATTAAGGAAGTCCAATTAGACAAGGGCTGAGAGGGGAAGTAAAAGAAAGGATTGTTAAGGGAAATTATTTCACATAATCAAAGTTCATAAATAGACATCTATCCAAACAAGGAAGAAGGAGATGGTGAGTACCTGACACTTGAACCTTACTGTCATTTGAAGTAGTCAGAAGAAGGAAGGATATACAACATACACACACACATATTTCACTCAACAGGGAGAAGGGAAAAAGGGATATCAGAAGAAGGGTAGAGTAAGAGAAGGATTAGTCCTAAGTAAAGTAACCTCTAAGAATATGCAAAAATAATAATTGTTGCTTTTTTTCCGGTGGCAAAGAGTGGGAATCTGAGGGTGTGCCCTGAAATTGGGGAATGGATGAGCAAGTTATGGTATGTAAATATGAGGAAACATTACTGCGTTAAACTTTTATCAATGTAATGATCAACCAGGAATCCAGAGGACTAATGATGAAACGTGCTTTCCACCTCCTGATAGAGTAGGACTTAGAATAAAGAATGAGACAAAAAAATTTTTTTAAAATGTAGCCAATGTAAAATTTTGTTTTGATTGCCTATAAATGTTTGTAATAGATTTCGTTTTTCTTGTGATCACATTGTGAGGGGGTAGGAGAGTGAGAAGGTAGATGTTGGCTAATTAAACAAGTAAAATATGAAAAAAAAAACAAAGAATGTTTCAGGAGTTGGGGTAGATATATGTATTTTTAAAAAAATGTTTAACCAGAAAAGGAATTGGGCCAGCTGGTCATATAACAAGAGTGAGGGATAACTGATGGACAATCCACATACTCCACATGTATCCATAATGCCAATGAGTCAAGACATCTAGAAAAGTTCCTCAGCATATTGGGAAATTTTATGAATAAGAATTGCACAGAGGGAAAAATGTGTTTGGGCTGCAATCTGCACCTTTTAGAGAATTCCCGCAACAATGAGATCACAGATCCATCAAAATATTGAGCTTCTTAATGTTAGGGATTGTTTTTTTCATTTTTGTCTTTGAATCTCTCTGGTGCCTAAATAGGATACTGCATGTGACAAACAAGCATTTAAAGAGAAGAGGTATAGAAGATGCCATGAATGTATACATGAAAAAGATCTGCTGGTCATATGGCAAGAGAAAGATAGCCAGTACTGACCTTGTGGGCTACATTGGCATCCTTGGAATTTCAGGGAGATGCAAACAAGTTCCCTGGCATGATGAGTACCTTCCACCCTGTTTTGAATTTATGTGATGATATTGAAAGGAGCTGCACAGGATAGGAAAGATTCAACACATACATGAAATAATACAAAGGGAATTCATGAACGCCTTACAGTCTGGAAGGAATGCCAACATTAATGATGCCACATTTCCATTTGAAAGCATCCCATGTGTTTTGTACATAGTAGGGGCTTAATAAAGATTTGTTGAATAGAGTCCCAGCAGAGATCCCACATGTTCACCAAATTAGTTTTGTCATCATTAATTTTTATGCTTTTATTAAGAGAATGACTATAATTTGCATTTAGGCTAAGTTCAAGCCAGATTTGGTGAACATATGTGACCTATATTGGGATTAATTAGGTACAAGAAAGCAATAAAACTGGATTTCCTTTAAAACATTGTATAATTAAAACTTTCCCCTAATTTATACCATTCTTCCTGCCAACTAATCCAAATCAGTGAGCTTTTACTGTTCTAATGATCAGTACCATGTTGGATGGTTTCTAATAACGTGGGTACTTACAACAGTTATCTGGAAAATATTTACATGCAACTACTAGGAATAGAGGTTGCTCTCAGTGTGAACCAGGTCACTAATAAGTCAGGTTGCTAACACTTAGCTCATTTAAATCCAGATGCAATATCTAAAGCACTCCTCTGGTTTTTCAGTCGTATTTTGTGTGTTTGCGTATGGAGGTAGGGACGGCAGGGTGGGCTACATTTGTCTGGACTTGTGATTTCATTGACATCAGGAACTTCTAGTGAAAAACTCCTATTAAAGCAGACCAACAACTGTTCTGCCCTTATACTCTTAGAGAGCTATGTGGGCACCCTGAGAATTAATCTCTAAGCAGGGACCATGCAGCCAATAAATGTTTGAAAAGGAAATCCTTTCTTGAATCCATAGCTGGCATTTTCTGGTGCAATTGGCCGTACTTCTTAAAGCTACTTTCTACCCTGAATGGTTTTTTTTTCCTATATCTGTCTGTCCATCTTTGTTCTCTCTGTCTTTCCTCAAACTGCTTTTCATTCACGTCATATATTTTCTTTGCAGCTAGTTATTTAAATGTTGTTCCTTTATTTAGAATGTTAGCTCCTTGAACTGTTTTTGTCTTTCTTTGTATCTTAGCACTTGGTTGAGTGTCTGATGTGTAGTAAGTAGTTAATAAATAGTGATTTATCTGTTCTTGTCTCTTTTGGTACCTTCCCTCAGTGAAGGAGTGATGAGAAAGAGAAAAATGAGACAGAAAGGAGAAGAGAAGGAGAAACTATCTCTTCTTTGGCCTCAGTGGATTGAGAGCCAGGTTCAGGGATTGAAAGTCTTGGGTTCAAACATGGCCTTAGACATTTCATAGCTGATCCTGGGCAAGTCATTTAAGCCCCATTGCCTAGCTCTTGCCACTCTTCTGTCTTGGAACCAATAGGTAGCATTGATTCTAAGACAGAAGGAAAGGGTTAAAAAATATCTCTGAACCCGAGTCCTTTACTACTGATATGGTTTATATTCTTTTTTTAAGATAAGTTTTTATTAATTTCTGTTTTTTACATCGCCATAGTGATTTCCAATATCCTTCTTCCAGAGAGCCATCTATGCAACAAATATTTTTAAAGAGTAAAAAGCAAAAGAATAAAAGAGTAAAAAAAAAAAGAAATCAGCATAAGTAATTGACAACATTGAAAAAAATCTGGAAACATGTGCCAAGTGTAACCCCTATAGACTCCTCCACATATAACATACACATAAAACACCTATAAATACTTTCACGAAGGGGTAGGTTAGGGGTGGTGTCATCTCATATCTCTTTATTCAAATCCTGCTTTATATTTATAATTTTGTTGTATTAACTTCTGATTTTGTGCATGTGTGTGTGTGTGTGTGTATGTGGCCATTTTTTCCATTTATAATGTTCTGATTATTGTGTAAATTGTTTTCTTGGCTCTGGTTCCTTTACTCTGCATGAGTTCATGTACATATTTCCATGCTTCTCTATATTCATCACATACATGCATAATTTCTTACAGCACAGTAGTATTATTCTATTACAATTACAATTTGTTTAGTTGTTCACCAGCTGATGGGTATTGATATTGCTTCCAGTTTTTTGCTGTCAGAGTAAGTGCTATGTAAATTTTAGTCATCAATATCATTATCACAAAAATGTGTTACTACAAATACTTTGGAATATGTAGAGACTTTCTTCTTATCAAGGGCTTCCTTGGGTATAAATTCAATTATGGTGTATCTAGTTCAAATTATATGGATATTTTAATCATTTTATTCATAAAACACCATAATGCCTTCCAAAATGGCGATATTGTTTCATAGCTCTTACCAAAATGTATTGCTGTCGCTATCATTCTACAACCTCTCCAACATTTACTATTTCCATTTTTGGTCATCTTTGCCAATTCACAGAATATGAAATAAAATCTCAAAGTTGTTTTGAAATGCATTTCTCTTGTTATTGGTGATTTCATGTGGTTGTGAATACTTTTCAATTCTCTTGAGAACTGCATATTCATATTCTTTGACCACTTATCTATTACACTCACACACAACACCTTTCACCACAGATGCACAGATATATGCACACACGCACATCGTTTATATAACTTGGATGCCAAACATTTATCAATGAAATTTGATATTAAGGTTCTTCCTCATTTGATTCCCTTCCGATCCGACGTGCATTAATTCTGTTTGTGCAAAAGCCTTTCAGTTGCTTTTAAACAAAAGTACAATTTTTATCTTTTGTAATTGCCTCTATCTTTTGTTTGGGTGAGAGGCATGAGATCTGCTTCTCTTCTAATTTTTTATACTATGAGCTTTAATATTGTATATCCATTTCTAATATATTATGGAAGATGATGTAAGTGCTTATTTAAGCTTAATTTCTGTCAGACTACTCTCCCATTTTCCCAGTACTTTTTTTTTTAACAAATGATTTTTTTGAGATCCATTCACTCTGATTCTCCCTTGCCCAACCTGTTCCACTGACCTGTAATTCTATTTTCTTTAACCAATACCACATGGTTTTGATGATTACTGCTTTATTATGTAATTTGAGGTCGGGAAATACTATTGTCTCTTTTTTTCTCATTTCTTTTGATAGTATAATTCTTTTGTTTTTCCAAATGAATTTTATTGCAATTTTATCAGGTTCTTTAAAATATCCTGTTGGTAATTTGATTGGGATAGCATTAAAAGTGTGAATTAAGGGGCAGCTAGGTGGCTCAGTGGATAGAGAGATAGATCTGGAGATATGAGGTTCTGGGTTCAAATCTAGACTCAGGTACTTCCTAGCTGTATGACCCTTGGCAAATCAGTTATATAATCCCAATTGCTTAGCCCTTACTGCTTTTTCATCTTGGAACTGATACTTCATATTAATTCTAAGACAGAAGGTAAGGATTGAAAAATATGTAAATTAACTTTGGAGGTATCTTAATTTGTATTATATTGGTACAGCCTACCTATGAACACTGAATCTCTCTCCAGATAGTTAAGTTGTTTTTTAATTTAACAAGCACTTTGTAATTTAATTTAGTAATTTTTTATGTGTTTTGGTAGGTCAACCTTCAGATATTTCATGCCTTTTGTAGTTATTTGGAATAGGATTTTTTTTCCTTTTGTTTCTTTGGGTTTAAAAATTTATTATATTGATATATTGTTTTTCAAATCTAATATTTTCTCTATTCATTTACTTATGTTCAAGGTTTTTTTAGTTTTTTTCTTCCCAATATCTTTAGTAATTTCAGTCAAACTTATCTGTCTATGTCTGCCCACATATCTTGTTTGTCTAGAGTTGTTTGCATGTTATCTCCCCTATTAGACTGTGAGCTCATTTGAAAGCAGGGCCATTTTTCTCCCAAAGCTTAGCAGAGTACCTGGCACATAGGATCTACTTAATAAATCCTTGTTGACTTATTGACTTGGTCTACCACTTTACTGAATAACTGTTAAAAGCTGTATTTAGTTTTTTTGGTTAATCAATTGGCTATTCCTTCCTTGATCTAATTAAAGAGGAATTACACCTGATTAAGGAAACAAAGGGGTAGACAATATTGTTTATACATGTAAAAATCTAATTGTGTTTGTTGACTAACTGAGGTTTGGCCTCAGATTTCCTTATTTATAGTAGTCTATAATTTGGGCATTTGGAGGGGAAGTTTGCCAGGACCTAGGGCCAAATCACTTAATCTCTCAGGGCCCTTTTTTCCTCATGTGTAAGGCAAATAAGAGAATGGTCTAGATCAGTGATGGGCAAACTACAGCCCACAGGCCAGATGCGGCCCCCTGAAATGTTCTCTCCAGCTGCACGATATTATTCCTAATCTGATGAATACAATGAGTAGGATTCAATACAATGAAACTTCGAAAGAGTTGCCTTAGAAACAGACTGACAGAGGAGCATTTCCTTTCCTTTGGCCCCCTCTTTAAAAAGTTTGCCCATCACTGACCTAGATGACCTACAAAACTCCTTTCAGTCTAAACCTATAATCATTCAATAAATATTTATTAAGCATCTACTCCATGTCACAAAAGACCCAGTCAAGAAGTAGACAGTCTAATAGAAATGACTGTACATGCACAGAAATAAAAATAATACCAATGAAAGCATAGGCTTGTGGCACAAGGTTAGTACAGTAGGGAAGGTAGGTCAGCCGGGCCGCTGATATGGGGAGGGAGCAACTATGACCCATAGCCCTGGGGAGAGTGCTGGCCTCTCACCTAAACCAGACCTGCCCTGCTTTGGTAGAGGGACTTCCCTATAACAAGGAAATGAAAAGGCCAGTCACAATCCCTTTAAAACAAATACAAGTTTTATGGAAATGGGTTTTTTAAGTGTTTGTGTCACAAAAAAAAGATTAAAAAAAAACCACCATTTTTATCTTTTGAAAATATATGCATATGTAGTGTGCATATGTAATGATTAATTTGAAAACAGATATGTGTTAAATTTACAATAATGATTAAATGGTTTGAAAAGGACCTTGAAAAGTGATTTCTTTCAGATGGAAATACACTAAATTATTACTGACAACAATAGTAATAAGAATACACAAAAATATTCCATTTTTATCAACATAGGGAACTTCCAGTGTAGAAACTTCCTCTGCCAACACAGTGTAATTTTTTTTTTTTTTAAACCCCTACCTTCTATGTATTGGCTCCAAGGCAGAAAAGTGGCAATGGGGGTCAAGTGACTTGCCCAGGGTCACACAGCTGGGAAGTATCTGAAGTCAGATTTTAACTTGGGACCTCCCATCTCTAGGCCTGACTCTCAATCCACTGAGCTACCCAGCTGCCCCCTACAGTGTAATTTTTAACAAAGCCTTGAGAAACTTAGTGCAGTACAGAGAAAGGATATTTAAGTCCTAGAGATTTCTCAGAATTCCAGAATTTCAGAGTTGGAATGGAATTCAGAGGCTATTTGGACCAAGCCTTACCTGATCAAGAATCTCCTCTTGACACTACAACTGGGTCATCTAGTTTTCGTTTGAAGTCCTCCAGTGGCTACCAACTAGCTTCTTTCAGTCTGGGCAGCCCATTTCACTTTGGGTTAGGAAGTTTTTCCTTTTTTTGATCCTAAATATGCCTCTTTGTAGCAGCTGACTCTCACTACTGATTTTGTCCTTTGGGGTCAAGTAGAAGAACTTTAATCCCACTTTGGATAAGACTGCCTTTCAAATACTGATAATCAAAGAAGCATGGGGAGTTGAATATATCTAAAACACCACTATAATGTTTCCCATAAGTCTTCATTTGGCTAACTAAAAATCTCCAGTTTATTCAATCTGTTTTCATATGACACTTGAGGTCCTTAGCAGCCTAGTTGCTCTCCAATTTCACAATGTCCTAAAAATGCAGCACCAGGAACTGAGTAACATAATTTGAAATGCAGTTTGGCCAGAGAGAAATACAGAAGGATTATTCTGTCTTTTATCTTTGCACCTCTGTACCTAGCATAGTGCCTCAGTAAATGCTTATTGATTGATCGACTGAATGACCATTTCCTCTCCATTTCCACATACTTTATCTCTCTTAATTCAGGCTAAAATCATTCTAGGATTTTTGGGGCGGCAGGTGGAGTCGGGGGGGACCTATCATATTCTCTCAGCAGTATACAAACTACTTGAAAACTAAGTCTATTATTGTCATCTTTATAACCTGAGGTGCAAAGAGCATTGCATTTATCAGATGATGAATATATGTATGCTGGAAACAATAGATACTTTTTAACAAAAATCAAAATATTCTCTCTCTTTCCTCTTTCCTGAAAACAGTTCAGCAAAACTGCTTAATAATGTAATTGAGATAGTTAGTACATTCCACTTTTCATTTCTGTAGTTTACAGAAATAATTGATATATTTAACTTTTATAATATGATACCAATGATGTCAATCATTGTATTCGATGAGTTATGCTGTCTCCTAATGCTGTGTTTATTTACATCATTATAATTATAGGTTATTATTCCTTAGAGTACTTTATACTGTACCATTTCACAGAAATCTTCCTCTGAATTTTCATATTCGTTATTCCTGATGTATAGTTTCATACCATTACATCCAGAAGCCATAATCTATTTATCATAATAAAAAATTTAAACATAAATTATTTTTCCAAATTGTCAATTAATAAAGTTCTATTAAGGACCTATTTGGGGCAGCTAGGTGGCTCGGTGAATAGAACGACTGATCTAGATTGAAGAAGAATCATTTCCCTGAGTTCAGATCTGGCTTTAGTCACCCTGGGAAAGTCATTTCACCTCATTTGCTTCAGTTTTTCCTAATCTGTAAAATGAGCTGGAAAAGTAAATTACAAACCACTCCAGTGTCTTTGCCAAAAAATACCTCAGGGGGGGGGTCATGAAGAGATTGAAATATGACTGAAACAAATGAAAAATAAAGGGCCTGATTTGCCAGGCATTATGATAAGCTTTGGGGAAACAAATATGAAAAAGCAAGTCAGCCTTTTTTCCTGAGAACTACTCATTCTTGTCCTTTGACCATTTATCAACTGGGGAATGACTTGTATTATGCATTTGACTCACTTGTCTTTGAATTTGAGAAATGAGGCTTTTATTAGAGACTAGTTGTAAATTTTTTTCACCATTATGATTACTGTGTATTACCCTCCATTCTATTTCACCTCATTTATTCTACTCCCTCTCCTTTCAACTTGTCTATCCTCAAAAATGTTTTACTTTTAACAGCTACCTCCCCCAATTTGCCCTCCCTTCTATTTTCCTTCCCTTCCTTCATTTATTTTCTTGTAGAGTGAGAGATTTCTGTACCTGATTGAGTGTGTATATTCTTCCCTCTTTGAGCCAGTTCTGATGATAGTAAGATTTAAGTACTCCCTTTCCCCCATTTCCCCGCTTCTACTATAAAAGCTCATTCACATTTTTTATGTGAGATAATTTACCCCATTATAACTCTCCCTTTCTCTTTCTCCCAGTGAATTCCTCTTTCTCATTTCTTCATTTTGTTTACTTTTTAGTTAACATTCCATCTTATTCAACTCATGCCCTTAGCTTCTGCTTTTATATACTCCTTCTAATTAGCCCTAATAATGATAAAGTTCTTAAGAAGTTATAATATCATCTTCCCATAAGTGGATGTGAACAGTTTAAACTTATTGAATCCCTCATGATTTTTCTTTCCTGTATACTTTTTTATATTTGAGAGTCAAATTTTCTGATCAGCTCTGGTCTTTTCTTCAGAAATGCTTGAAAGTTCTCTCTATTTCATTGAACACTCATTTTCCCCCAGTTCTCTAGGTAGATGATTCTTGATTGTAGTCCTAGCTCTGTTGCCTTCTGGAATATCCTATTCCAGGTGCTCTGATCCTTTAAATTGAGAAGCTGCTAAATCTTATGTTATTCTGACAGTGGCTCCACAATATTTGAATTATTTCCTCTTGACTGTGTGAAATATTTTTCTTCTTGACTTTGGTGTTCTAGAATTTGACTACAATATTCCAGGGAGTTTTCATTTGAGGATTTTTTTTCTGTAAATAATTAGTGAATTCTTTCAGGTTCTATTTTATCATCTCGTTTCTAGAATATCAGGGCATTTTTCCTTGAGAATTTCTTAAAAGATGGTGTCTAGGCTCTTTATTTTTTTCATGATTTTCAGGTAGTCCAATAATTCTTAGATTATACTGGATCAATTTTCCAGGTCAGTTGTTTTTCTAATGAGGAGACAAAGACACAATAAAATAGTCCCTGTCCTTAAGCAGATTACTATTTAACTGGAAGAGATAGACTCAAATGAGTATATTATCCCCAAAAAGAGAGAAATACTTCCTTGCTGAGATCATTGGAACTAGAGTTATGAATAGGCTTTTGAGGACATGGTCAACTGTTTCATGTATATATTAGTACCAAAGAAGCTCTTTATATTTCATACTGATCTTAATCTGGTAGGCTTGGGAGCAGTCATACCAAGAAAAGTGAGTGTCATCAGAAGTTTACTATATTTTCCAAATTATAGTGAGTCTCCTCCTATACGCAAACCATTGCTCTTGGCTTTGAAGCAAAATATCACTGAGAAATTCTGAGATTGTATGTATGAAATTCAATTTCAAATAAATATTCCTGATAATTCATTGACTTGCTTATATACTTTATGAGCATTAAGTTGGACAGTGCCTATTAGAGATGGATAAAATTACCAATTAACTATGAGTTAGGGTGTACTATAAA
Source organism: Gracilinanus agilis (assembly GCF_016433145.1). Lineage (NCBI taxonomy): Eukaryota > Metazoa > Chordata > Mammalia > Didelphimorphia > Didelphidae > Gracilinanus > Gracilinanus agilis. The sequence goes on along the minus strand of NC_058132.1, from coordinate 181,355,736 downwards.
CCAGGGAAGAGTAATGTGGGTGCCAGTGCCTAATTTTGTAAATCATATGGATCTAAGGCTGTGCAGTTTCCATAGAAGGCACTTTCTGTCTTAAACAAAGAGATAGAATTTTTTTACATGAAAGAACAGCTGAAAGTCTGGGACTTCTACTAAATAGTGTGCCATCAGTGTTTGAATACTCTACTTTACTGAACCAAAACTCTTTGCCTCAGTTTTCCTTGGACAATCAGAGACAGGATTAACACATGATTAAAAGTTATGAGAAATAATACCAATGATGAAGCAAAAGAGCGGCCCTCAAGGGGTCAAGCCTCCTTCCATAGAGGGTGCCTTAGTGTTGAAACGATGGCAGAAGTTGGAGCTCTGCAGTGAAGTGCTATACTTGTCTGTAACCGCACCAGGCACTTACAGTGCCAGAGAGCAGTAAGTGCTGCCCCTACCACCTTGGATGCATTATGTTGTGAGTTTAGGCATTTGAATCAAAAGGGAACATTTGTACTACTATAGAAACAGATTTTTACTGGCCAAGAATAGCAATAGCGATCTTTCAGAAGTATGAGATTGATGCCTGATTAAAGGAAATTATTGTCAGCTCCTACTACCTTCTTTGAAAGTATAAGCACAACTAAGGTTCTGGCACTTGCGTGTATAATTTTTTTATCTTTGGAAAGAGGAAAGATAGAAGCACTACATATAAAGATATAATATGTAAGGTCACTCTAGTGGCAAGTATTTCACCTGTTATGCACAAGCATTCTCAACCAGGAATTAAAAAAAACATTTTCAGTTGTTAAAATGTTATAGGAGAAATATTTCTGTATATGGCTTCCTAGACAGGATCCACACTGAATAAAGCAGAGCCTTTAAAAGCAAACTACTTGGAGAGGCATTGGCCTTTTCAGAAATCAAGAAATCCAGAACCATTATATATCGTTCTCACAGAGACCAACATTCACATACAGCAAAACATGCTCTTTATCCTTGAGGCCATGGCAGTGAGTTCATCTTAGACAAGATGTAGCTTTTCTAGTGAATATATGCAATGCCAACAAGAATGATGCTCTAGGATTTATATCAGCGGTTCCCAAACTTTTTTGGCCTACTGCTCCCTTTCCAGAAAAAAAATATTACTTAGCCCCCTGGAAACTAATTTTTTAAAAATGTTAATAGCAATTAATAGGAAAGATAAATGCATCTGTGGCCATCACTGCCATCTTGGATTGCTGCAGCACCCACCAGGGGGCAGTGGCGCCCACTTTGGGAATCACTGCTTTATACTATACCTACAGATGTTGGGCAAGAGCCAAAATTGCCTATTGGCTTGTGCACTGAGGTCTTAGACAATGGAAATGACACAGGCACTCAGAACCAGTTTGAGTTGAGAGATTTATAGAAGAAAGTTTTTACTACTTTGCTAAAGTCTAAAATTAGAGAGGAATAGATAGAACCAAACAATAGTATAAAGTTCAGCTATGTTGTCAAGATATTTAAGGTAACAGAGTTCTAAGAAATTCCGATGTGTAGAAAACACACAAATTAGTGGAATGATGTGAAAAGTTGTTTCACACCATGAAGCTATATACATGTTGAAAGATGGGGTAACATTACAATCTAAAAATTAGCCCCAAAGAGTAGCCAAGAGGTTATAATGACGGATTGCCTTTTGAAGAGTTATTCAGACTCTCTGGGTAGGAGGAGAGGAGGAGGGCAAGATCAGCCAAGAAGGTTCTAAGATGATGAAGCACACTCACCAGGTTAGATGGCCTGAGCCTGCTGATATCTCAGAAGTTAATAACTTAGAAGAAGAGGGGGAAACTGGGTGGCTCAGTGGATTGAGAGTCAGGCCTAGAGATGGGAGGTCCTGGGTTCAAATTTGGCCTCAGACACTTCTCAGCTGTGTGACCCTGGGCAAGTCACTTGACCCCTATTGCATACCCTTACCACAGTATTGACTCCAAGACAGAAGGTAAGGGTTAAAAAAAAAAAACTTAGAAGAAGACACTTAGTGTAAGTGTTCTTCAGAAAGTTAGGAAAGTCTACCCTATATTTGTTTATTGAGAGAATTAATCTGGAGGAAGCTCCTTTCTACCCTAATATTCTTGCTATGGAAGCCTTCACAGGCCTGGGAGATAGCTGGGTTAGCCACAAGCTAAGGAAGTTATAGGATCAAAGATCTGGAATTGAAAAGGACCTCAGAGACCATATAGTCCCCCTCCCCCCAACTCCTGGATGAGGAAACCGAAAACAAGGAAAAGATACCCAAGTAGTAACTGTCAGGGGTAAAATATAAGCCTAGGTCCTGCGACTACAGTGCCAAAATTCTTTCTACTATATCCTGCTCTTCTTGTAAAGATTCCAGACCCCTTTGGACCTCTAGAGGTCAAGCCTACAAACACGTTTGCATCTCTCCCATCTTCAAAAAACCCTCATTTGATTCTTCCATCGAGCTACTCGTCCTGTCTCTCCTCCCCTTAAGCCTGAGAATAGCCTTCTAGACTAGGGCCCTCCATTTTCTTCTTAACTCTCTGAAGCCTAGTTTCTAGCCTCCATGCAACTGAAATGGCTCTCTCCAAAGTAAGAAGTTAATTTCTTGTGAAATCTATAGCCTTTTCTCAAACCTTGTTCTTCTTGACGTCTCTGTGGAACAGAATTTGAAACAATTCTTTCTTCCCTCGAAGTTTACATGACGCTGCTCTCACCTGGCTCTCCTCCTCCATGTCTGACCATCTCCTCTCAGGGTCCGCTGCTAGATTTTCATCTAGGGCACACTCTCTAAACATAGCATCCTTTCAGGCATCTGCTTCTCTTGTCTTGTCTCCTTCCTTCCTTCCTTCCTTCCTTCCTTCCTTCCTTCCTTCCTTCCTTCCTTCCTTCCTTCCTTCCTTCCTTCCTTCCTTCCTTCCTTCCCCCTTTTACAAGAAGCCTTTCTCCATCCTAAGGTCTTCCTTCTGGGGCTATTTATCCAGCTCCAGCACACAGTAGATATTTATTGATTAACTGGTCTTCTATAGAATCTGGTTTGTCCATGGTTGTTTATAGGTTGAGAACAAGGCCCAGGTGTCTCTTTTTTGTCTCTTCGTAATTCCCAGTGCTTAGCATGGCATCTGGAACACAGTAGGTACTTAATAAATGCGTGTTTACCTCAGGAGAAAAGGATGAAATGGTGACTCAGATAGCTGGAGGGCCCCTGGACTTCGAGGGCATTTAATGTGTCCTTTGAATATCACCATTATTATGTGCTATGACTTAGGTGTTTGGAATGAAATATGCTATTATTGCTGTCATGCGTCATTGCTATAGATGCTAGTAATAATAATAATAGCTAACATTTTTATAGCATTTAATTTGTGCCAGGTACTGTGCTTGGCAATTATTTTCTCATTTGATCCTCACAACAACCTTGGGATATAGGTGCTATTATTATCCCAGTTTTATAGAGGAGGACACTAAAGCAAACAGGGTTAAGTGACTTGCCCAAGGGCACACAACTGGTAAGTGTCTGAGGTTGGATTTGAACTCAGAAAGCCGAGTCTGGAATCCACTGTACTATCTAGTATGCCATATATTGTTCTATTGAGCAATGAACAACATACATGTTTTTAGTATGTGATTTATGCATTTGGACATGGTATTCAATTTTGTTATACATTATTATTGTATTGTGTGAAATTTGTTTTCCTAGCTTAATATATTTGCCATTGTTTTACTGTTTGGTGTTATGTATTGTGCTTGCTTCCTGTGATTTGCTGCAAGCAATTCTGGTATGAATGCGATATATTAGGTACTTAAATATCCATTTTATTAGATAGCTGGCATAACGACTACCAGTGACTTGGTAATAATATATGTTATGATGACTACAAGGTATGTTCACAGACATTCATTTAATTTCCAAGGACTGCAAGTGTTTCATGGTTCAGAAGATGGGCAAAGAGCACATTTGTTAACCAAAGAGCAGATAAAATTCAAATTACTTGGGGAAAAGTAATGAGACAAGGGCTATTGTATGGGGCTTTTCAAAATTGGATTAGAGATGAGCTAAATCCTTTATTATATGCTTATTATGTGCCAGATAATATGGTGATCATTTCAAATACAAATGTTTTTAAAAATGATAGTTTCTGCTCTTTGAGGAACTTAAATTCTACTAGGGAAGACAACACATAAAAGGGAGCTGAAAAACAAGGTGGTTTGGGGGTGGGGTGAGCAGGAAAAGTACCTATATAAAGGCGATGTGGAAAAATAGAATCAGAAACTGATCCAAGTTAGAGGAGAACGTAGAGTCAGCTTGCTTTTCATCCATCTTCACCTGATTTCCTGCGATAAACTATTTTGAGTACATTTTGTTATTTTTGTTTTTATGTCATCCACAATTCCCAGGGCACCCTCTCCTGCCCTGAAATAATTCCTTATATCAAAAATAAATGAAAGGAAGGAAAATCTTTATCAAAACTGACCAACATATTGGAAAATGTAGGACAGTATATGTGATTTTCCACACATGCATTCATCCTCGGATCTGGTGTGCCTGGAACTCACTTAATTCCCCTTCTTAGCAGATAACTCCTTTCTCACAGGTATTGGAAGTATGCATTCCATTGAAAAAATTAATAAGAACAGTGAGATGGCTAAAACAATGCAGAATTTGATATAGGCTGGGCAACAAGGCAGCTTTGAATTTCTCAGAAGTAGAAGGCAAAAGATATTTATCTGACTCATCACATTTCTTCTATTTTTAAGTCAATTAATGATGAAGAAAATGTAAAACTCTCAGAAAATCAGATGTGTTGATAATGTTTATATGTCATTTAAATCCTAAAAATGTAAGTTGTGTGGCTTAGAGGAAAGAATGCTGGACTTAGAGTTAAAGAGAAAATTCTGTCCAAATTTTTCTTCTGTTACTATGGTGATAGTTGTATGAATCGAGTCAAGTCTTTGCCTTTCTGAATTGCTTTTTTCCTTATTGGTAAAATGGGGATAATAATGTGAATACTTGCATATTTCATCTTGCACACTGTTATTATAAGGAATATAAACTTGCTGCATTAAGTATGAATTGTTTGCCATGAATATATATAAATAAGTGTAACAGTCATATAAAAATGAAATTATGCATTCAAAGAGTTTGCTGAGAAAACATTTTTATTACTTTTATAAAAATATATTTAACATAAAATATATGGAGTAAATAAAGATTGAACAAGATTTAAAGTATGTATCTAATTACAGACTAGACTTTCTTACAAGTAATTTTCAGGAATAAATCCAGAATTCATTAGTAATATTAAATGGGAAATGAAAGATGGAAGTCTATTCCTCTCTTGGCAATCCAGAAGAACAGTAATCCAACACTAAGGATTAGGATTTTATTCTCTTTTTTTTTTTTTTGAGGTACACAGCATTTTATGTGAAGTAAATTATAAACTGAATTTTGCTCAGAAGTTAAGTTCTACCAAACAACTCATAAACTTTTATACAAAGAATAACAAAAATTAGAAGAATAGCTGTAAATATACATGGGATATCAGTTAGAAAGATAGTTCACCTACACCAAAAGAATGATATAAAACATTAATGTGACGTTTTAAAGGATCCACAATAAAGTAAGCAAATGATTGTTCGTGACTTTTTTTTGAAGGGTAGCACATAAAATTTTCATCCTAAAAAACAAAAACAAAACCACTTAAGTTACTGTACACATGACTGAATTTGAGTTTTATTGAACATTGAATTTTAAATTTTTATCAAAGCACCATGGAATATTCAATACAGAACCATATCAAATAATTAAAGGGTTATCATTTAACATTTTATTAACACTGTGGTGCTAGACTTTGTATGTGAAAAATGAAATTCTTGTTTTCAATAAATTTATATTCTAAATTTGTTGTTCAGTTGTTTTCAATTTTGTCTGACTCTTCATGACTTCATTTGGAGTTTTCTTGGCAAAGATATTGGAATGGTTCACTATTTCTTTCTCCACCTCATTTTACAAATAAGGAAATGAGGTAAAAAGGGTTAAGTTACTTGCCCAGGGTCACATAGCTAGTAATTGTCTGAGAATGGATTTGAACTAATAAGGATGAGTCTTCCTGACTCCAGGCATGGCACTTGATCTACTGTGCCACATAGCTGCAGATAATATTCTTTTGGAAAATGGTAAGCCCCAAGACTTTAATTTCTAGTTTCTTTTACTTTTTGTTCCTTTTAGGTTAGAATGGAAGGAGTGGGATTTGATTCATCTTACTTTGATAACAAAAAATGCTTTCTTCAAGGCAATAATTTTAAGTTATTGAAGTTGATGCTTAAAAGTATTTAGGATGTTAAGACTCTGGCATTCTAGAATGTGTGGCTGTAAAATCATGATTAGATACAAAAACTATGTGATTGCCTGCAACTTGGCCACAGACTGATTTCTGAAGTAAGAAATGTCAGGAATAGGTAGCAGGAGTGATCAGAGAAAAATAGCAAAGAAAAAAATACAAGTTTATAAAAGTAGATGACCCCCAAAGAAGAGCCAGATTTATATGTATCGTTAGTCTCATCACACTTAATTCTTATCTCAATCCCTCAGTCTCACAGTAATCTCACAGTGATCAGTCAAATTCACCTAATCAAATTCAAATTTAGACCTGAACATCTTTACTCTAAATCCAACAAGCAGTCATATAGCCTTTGCTAATAGATTTCTAGGAAGGGAGAACCTTCAGTTATCCAAGACAGTCCCTTTTAGAGAGCTCTAAAAAAATTTATATATATATATATATACATATATATATATATATAAAGTTTTTTTTTTAAATAGCTCACTTTGTCTGAAATTTTTACCTTTCCAGTTCTACTGTCTGGGACTAATCAGAATAAGTACGGTTTAACTCTTCAAATTCTTGAAGACTATCATATCACTCCTAAGTCTTCCCTAAAATTTCCGGTTCTTTCAGTTGATGCTGATATGGTATTATTCAAGCCTCTTTCTTATTTGGGTTGTCCTCTCCTGGCTACTCAACTTTGCAAAGTCCTCACTAAAATGTGAAACCCTCAAACTAAACATAATAATCCAGGAGTGTTCTGTGCATGGCCTCCTTTGTCCCTGGAAATCCTGTGTTGATGAAATCTAGGATCAAATTATCTTACTTGGCAATATAATACTGTTGACACATTTTGAGTTTATTGCCCACTATATCTCCCTGATCTCCACCTCTTGTACCAGACCTCTATATCTCTCCTATCTTGTACTTGTGAAACTGGTATTTTCTTTTCTTAACCCAAGTGTAATATTTTATTATTTTTTGTCTCATATTTATCCCAATATTTGAATCTACTGGTATACCTATCTATCTATATATATTTTTACCCTAGATTCTTTTATCTATGGTCTTAGCTATTCCTCCTAGCTCTGCAAATCTGAGAACCTTGGCAGTCATATTTTTATTCAAATCATTGATAAACTATATTAGGTAGCATCGGGCCATGCATGAATCTGTGGGGTACTCCACTGGAGACCTCCTTTCAGAATGACACTGACATTAGCGAGCATTCTTTGGGTCTGATCATTCAAACTGGTTCTGAATTCACCTAACAATACTAATAATACCTATTCTACAATCATGGGAAGGTTTATTAGAATAGAATCTTCTCTAGAATATGTTAGGAATTGAGGTTTGCTAGGCTCTATTCTCATTTTTTTAAATCAGAAAATTTGCTTTTTTTGAATCCTGTAGAATGTCTTTGATGCTTCATGATCTTTCAGAGATCACTGACAGAGGCTTAGTAGTCCAATTCAGTTCTTTCAGCATTCAAGGATGTAGTTCATCTGGATCTACTGACTCACTGAGGGTAATTTTGTGATCTCTTTGTATTTCCCTACTTATCTTAGTCATTTTTGTTCTTTCCTTTATAGTCTGAAGATCATTCTCCTTGGCAGACAAAAAGAGAAGCAAAATAAGAGTTAAGCAGTTTGGCTCACATGTCATTACCCCTTATTATTGAATGCCCCTTCTTGGACTCAGTGTTTCTATGATACAGCTTTTTTCTTCTGCAATAGAACTTTTAAAACACCATTTCTCCCCAAGTGTAACATCTGCCATGTCCTACTGAATTGATGTTGTAATATCTCCTGCCACCTCTTCCTTCTTTCTATTCCCACTGAAGCCATCCTCATTGTTTCATTCTCGACTATGATAACAGCTTCTGGTCAGGTTTCAGCTTTTTCCTTCTCCAGGTCATTTTACATAGAGCTTTGAGACTAATCTTTTCAAAGTTCAAAACCTTTCATATGCACGCTAAACAAACTCCTTCACCTGGTATTTAAGGTCTGGTCTTCTCTGTAGCTGACCTTATATCTGCAAGGCTGTGGAAGAGAGGTCAGGCTTGTTCTGTTTGGCCCTCAAGGGCAGAACTAGGAACAATAAGTGGAGTTATAGAGAGGAGGCAGATTTTGTTTCACTATAATGATTAACCCCCCTGATAATTATTATAACTACTCGAAGAAGAATGAGTTACCTTTTGGGGTAGTGGGCTCACTCTCATTAGAGGTCTTTAAGCAAGTACCTGAGTCCACTTTTTGCATATGTTAAAGTGGGGTTCTTGTTCAGGGATGCAATGAATTAGATGACCTCTGGATTCTAAATCTGTTTTAACCCTGATATTCTGAAATCCAGTCCTCTCTCCTCCTACTCTTAATAAAGCTTTCTCATCTGTAAAAATGGGGACAATAGTCGAACCTATCTCATAGGGCTGTGAGGATCAAATGAGATAATGTGGGTAAAGTACTTTGTAAACTTTAGAGCTCTATGTGATGTTAGCTGCCAAACTGAACTTGGGCCCTGGATCTGGAGTCAAAGGAAGTGGATTTGAATCTTAGCTCTCGGTGTAGGCTTTGCCATGTCACAACTTCTCCTGGCTAGTTTCCTTGTCTGCAAAATGAGGATGAACTGACTGAACATTAGGGGCCTTTCTGGCTCTAAATCCTCTGGCATCAGAAGGCTGCCTAGGAAGGGGCCCAGGATTCTTCTCCAACCCAGGAGATCTGTCGTCATCATAAGCACCGTCTAAAGAACACATGAGGTGAAAAGACTATAAAGAGGCATGCTTAGAAATACTAACATCACCATTGGAATGTATGAACCAATTCATGTTCTCCTCCAATTTCTGACAAATGAGCAAATTTTCCTCCTCTTTTGCCAACATGATACAAAGTTGAATATTGCTGTTTCCCTCTATTCCTTGAAATGGATTCAGATTTATTCTACTCATGTCCATTCCCCTCCTTGCACATTCCACTGTTCCTTCTGACCAGCCCAAATCCTTTATTCTAATCAACTCCTCTTCAGCCTCAAACTTTTTCTTAAATGTTCTTTCCATACCTTTTATTTATCTAAAACCTGACTTGCTTCTGAGGATGTCTGGTTCATTCACATGAGAGTTCATAGAATCTCAGCGTTGGAAGAGCCCTTAGAGGCCGTCTGATCTGATGCAGACCTGACCAAGAATGCCTTCTACAACAACCCCCAAAAGGGTTCAGCTAGATTTTGTTTTTAGACTTCCACACAATGAAAAATTATTTCATTTCTTTGGCAGCACATTCCAATTTTGGATGACTTTAAATGTTAAAAATATTAAAAAAGCAAAATAAGAGTTGGGTTATTCAACCTTTTCTCCTGCATAAGGGAGGTACAGAGTCTGTCTTGCATTACAGTTATTTGTGTATTTGCATCACTCTCCACAGGAAATGGTAGCCTTCTTAGTGAGAGGAGCCATGTCTTACCGGGCTTAGGCATAAATGACTGAATGAGGCAATTGAGGCCATGCTTATTCATATACATGTATATGCATATATATATACACATCTATAAATCTCTAACATACAGTATTTTGTAAAAATAAAGACATTTCATAAAGATTTTATCTGTTCAATTAATGGATAAATGAATGAACATTCTTCTAGCATCTATTACTCCAATTCCATAAGTAACAAGTACCTAAATACTTATCTATCCAATTAGTAATGAATGGATAAAAAAGCAGCAGAATAGGACTTACGTATGCTGTAACCTTAAAGACAACAGAAGAAACACGTATATTCTTAGTCTGAGGATCCTTTATAACACTAGAATCAAAGAAAAAAGAAAATATATTTTAGACATATCTATACATACTCATACCTTATATTTACATAGTTTTAGTCAATGGTAATTACAAATTTAGGTACAAATTATCCTTTTATTCATCTTGGACATAGAAATAATACAATAATATGAATAATCCATGACTTTGGTAAATACTCTAAGTGAGGAGATAGCCCTCTTTTGGATGGTGACATATGCTGCGTATCCTTTACCAAAACATAGAACAACCAAATATTTACTCCTCCCTTCCCCAGCACTGGAATTATAGCAAGATTTCACATTAAGTAGTCAATCTACAGCTCCTAAACAGATCTCAGATAAGGTGGAGTCCACCACTGGTTCTAAGGGAAGGAAGCAGTGGGGTTTGGGGGGTGAGGGAGTGACTTGCCCAGGGTCACACAGCTAGGAAGTATCTGAGGCCAAATTTGACCTCTTCTATCCCCACTGAGCCACCCAGCTGCCCCTAACACCAGTATATTTTAAAAACAACATCAAAATGCATATAATCTCTCATAAGGGAAGGATTGGAAAAGAAATCTATCAGGATGGGATGAGTATATGCAGGTACATCAGGGTGCATATGAAATCATATGGATTAAAGGGAAACAAACCCATCCTATAATTGTCACTATATAAGCAAAAGGGCATAAGGTGGATAGAAATTCTGTATTTTTTGTCTATTTTGTGAGTTGCTGTGCCTAAAAGTAAATTCCAAGCAGATGAACTTGTATCACATTTGGAAAATCAATGTTTTTAATAACATCAAACTGTTCATTGCTGCAAAAGTCCCTTTAAAATTACAACAATATTTTCCCAAAAATTTTATGGGGCTGTAAATTATGGAACATTATGATTTCACTTGAGTCTGTCCTCCACTCATATGTCAAGGTGGAGTATCCTAAAGTAAAGGTCTGACCATGTCACCTCCCTCATTCAATAAACTCCAATGTTTCCCTAGTACCTCTAGAATAAGATATAAAATTCTTTGACATTCAAAGCCTTTCATAGCTTACCCTCATTTCCCACCTTTCTAGGCTTGTTAAACCCTGTTTTAGTGACAGTAGCCTCCTCTCTGTTCCTGGAACAAGACACTCTATTTCTTGATGCCTGATATTTTCTTTGGTTGTTTCCCATTCATGAAATGCTCTCCGTTCTCATCTTTGCCTCTTGGCTTCCCTGACTCCCTTTAAGTCCCAAATAAAATCCTATCTTCTACAAGAGGCCTTTGCTGATCCTAGCTACAGTTGGAGAGCAAACCTGAATCAGTCAAGTCACAGATCTACCAAAGTATAAGTATGGAATATAGCTTAAACAAGTTGGTTGGAACTGCTGCCATCATGAGCAATCTCTTCTTTATCCCTACATCCTTTTTTTCTAGTATGGTTTTTGCTTCACCTTTTTTTTTCTTACTAGGTTAAAGGAAGAAATAACACTTTAGGATGAATTTTAGTATGAATATAAATAAAAATGTTTTTCTTTGTGAAAACTGTTAGTGATTTACAAATTATTAATTTTACTGAATGTAAAATTAGTTAAAAACTAAGGAAACAAGCATTTAAGTACCTATTAGCTGCTACTGTGTTAAGTATTTTATAAATATCTCATTTGATCTTCAAGGAAAACAATCCTGAGAGGTAAATGCTATTATTAGTTCCTTTTTACAGTTGAAGAACCTAAGGCAAACAGAGGTTAAGTAATGTACCCAGAGATACAGCTAATAAGTGTCTGACATAGATTTAAACTCAGCTCTTTCTAGTCCAAGACCATTGTGCTCCCTAGCTGTGAATACAGTATCTATGGAGAAGCTAAAAGCAAATAACCTAACTCGCTGAAAGTTAATTTGAGATTCCAAGGAATAAAATAGGGAAAACCTGAAATAGATCTTGAAGGAACTGGGACATTAAAGAGGTATGTAATAGCAGAGTTGCTATTATAAGCTAGTTGAGAAGTTAATTTTTCTGTTCTTGTTACTAAAAAAAGAATTTTTAACATAAATTTACAGGAAGTGGTGGTAGGGGAGGGGAAAACATATAGGAAAGACCAAGAAAACAAGATAAAAATGCAACTGTAAATGTTTTATTAAAAAAAAAAGATTTGTAGACTTGTAGAGTTTGCACATTCCAATGAATCTCATAAACCAAGCTAAAAACTTAAAATAGATACAAAATTAATTAAATATAACATTCCTGCTAAGTATAAAATATACTTTTACTACTAATTAAGAGAATTCAAAGATTTCCCCAAAAGAATATGAGTTTATGGGTATGGTGGGGGGTGTAGAGGCAATTATTGCAGATTTGGATATGAGTGGAGCACTAGATATGGAATAAGTGGTTGGTCAGGAAGAAGAGGAAAGATATCTGACTATGTATGGCAAGGCCAGCAACACTTCAGGCCTATGTGGCTTATAGCAGTAAGGTAGAAGGAATGAGTGTGGGCCACAGTGGTGCTATTTTTAAATGATCACAAATAGACAACAAATGGACAGCATGCAGAGTAGTCAGAGTATTGCTTATGTTGTCATTTAATCTAACATTAACATATTATAGTCTAGAAATATTACCTCACAAGGTCCTTATAGATAGTCTTTGTTGTTTCTAGATATGGGTCAAGTATATCTTCATATTGACAAAGAATTCCACCGAGGCAAAGATGTTTAAAAATACAAAAAAGAAACTCTGTCCGATCTAATTCGCTGAATATCTCATATTTTTCTGAGTCTTCCATTAGTAAAACCTTATACAAGATGAGAAAATATGGTTTAATCTTAAGGTAACATTGACTTGAGAATTTTTGAAATGTTTTTGAAAATATGTGTTCAAACTTTTTACTAGTAAAGTTTTTTTTACATAGATCATATATAGTTATTAGTGAATTTGTTGAAATTCCTGCATGAAGACCAAAATCCAGTGTAATTTAGATGAGTATTTTAGCTGTTTTCCTTCTGCCTTGTCATTAGACATTTCATTGAAGGACTTCTCTAGACCTGCCACATATAATTTCTCTTTATTCCTACCTTAAAGGCAGTGGCCTTATCATTTTAAAATGCTTTTTGCTTATTCTTGGTGTTTAGTTTACTTTGTTCCTATCATCTTATCCCTCTAATTAGTCTCTTCAGCTATAAAAGGAAAGGGTTAGACTAGATGACCTAAGATCCCTTCCTACTACACCATGTTTACAGGTAAAATTTATATGCTAAATCACTCATGGATTTATTATCAACTTGGTTGTGTATTCATGTTTGTGTGTACATATAGCGTAATTAAAACCTCTGACTTATTAATAAAATAAAACTCTACTATTAATTGTACATATTAAAATGTATTTCCATATTTTATTCTTTCCCCCCCGCAGAGAATATGTACATATATTATTATGTATGTATTTTCACACATTATATGAAAAGAAAGGTTAGAGTGCTGACCCTAAAGTTAGGAAGACCTGCCTTTGATACATTCTGGCTCTGTGATTCTGGGAAAAAAATTTCTCATCGGTCTAGTCAAATATCTAAGAATATATTTTGTAGAAGAGATCCTGATTTCTATTGGTAAAGGGAGTTTTTAAAAATCTGGATTCCTAATACCAATGATATCACAAGTGTAGTCCTTATCCCTGTCCCTACATTAAAAAGATAGAAATAAAAAAAGATAGAAGTATTTGTGAAAGTACACACATATTACATGTCATGTATACATGCAAAAGTCTATATGTTTACACTCATATGTATAAACACACATATGTGCACATGCATGTGTATAAGGCGAAATATATGTATATACAGAGAAAATTGATGTGAGAGCATTTAAAGAATTAGTTTCTAAATATATGGTGGTATAACTAGTTAAGTTGGGATAAACAAGATCATAGGCCTTAAGAGATCATTTATCCCAACACCTTTACTGATGAAGAAACTGAGGTCTAGAGAGGTTATATGACTTGTACATGATCACCTATACTAAGTAAAGAATCAGAAACTGAAAGTAGATCCTCTGATTACAAATCCAGTACAGATTCCTCTTAAATAATTATTCTATTATATTGAACTTGTTATAAATTGACCCATTTGTATTTAGGACCTGCCCTAAAACAGAAAATCTTGATTCAGAGTTGTATGTTTTGGCATTTTAAAAACACTTTATCAGTTAACTAAAAAATACATACACACACACACACACACACACACACACATATAAACAGTATCAACTAACTCAGTGAGGATGGTTCTTTTATTGTTTTTAATTTAAGCATCACTAAACATATTGTGTTTTATTAACTTGTTTGTTATTATTATTTTAAAACTGAGTCAAGTCTTGGCCTGGTCACATACCGGTTATATGTGACTGGCCTAAATTTCTTTTGCAAAATGAAAATATCATGATAGTCATCTGAAAATCAATTTATATAATTATGTATATAAATATATTTATATATACATGTATATACATATGTGTCTGTCTTATGTATAAGAAAATGCTTTTTAAACTGTAAAGTACAATTCAAATATAAGATATTACAAACAAGATAAAATGTTAATAAGTTTAATTGTTTTTAAGCCTTGGATCAAGCTGTCCTACCTATCTACAATTTACAAAAGGCTCTGTTTAGTCTCCAAAAAAGTCCAGGCACACAGTATTTGCTTGATAACTGCTTGCTGATTGATTAGTGTATCTATAGACATATGTATATGTGTACAGGCAAAAAATGACCAGCAAGTTATTAGACTGTAGAAGTTAAAATTTCCCTTCTCAGTCTAATGGTTTGTTTAAATGACAGCTATGGGGAAACATCACACAGTAGAAAGAATGGAGGATTTGGAGTCAATGCAGTCAATTCAAACTCCAGCTCTGGTCACTGCCCGTATGACCTTGGTTAACTGACTTCAATTTGTGGTACCTCCATTTCTTAGGTATAAAATGCTTGGGTTGGACTACATGGCCATAATAACTAAGGTTCCATTCAGCTTTCCATTTATTATCTATGATGCCTGATGGAAGCTTCTTATCTTACAAAAATAATTTTGTTGAACCTGGAAAAATAATACTATGTTTGTCTTCCAAGGCTAATTGCTTCTAAATAGTCTTTTGATGTTTCTAAGGACAACAGTTACAACTTAATAGAAAAAATATGGTTCATTAATTAAGCACCAACTGTATACAGAGCATAGAAATACTAGAAGAGAGTTATATAAAAAGGGGAGAACAAGAATCTCCAAATAGGCAAAACATGTTAATTTGCTGTGAGGACAATAGACACTTCACACATATGGCATGTGTGTAAAAGGTAGAACATAAAATAGTACATGTCAATCAGTGCTCAAAGTATGAAAATTACTCTCAAAAATGCTCTCAAAATTTACTACTGTACTTACTTTTCTTAACTCATCAGAAATAACAAAAGGATCACAAAAATTATCCAAACATTTAACAATATGTCCATTCTCTCGAACAATTTCTTCAGAGTATAATCGATCAAAAAAGGCCATTGAAATTTGTGTGCAGGGAATATGTATGGCTTCAACTTTCTTTACTTCTTCTCCTGAAAGATGATATTTTTCAGAGAATAAAATACATTCATCTGTTATCCTAAATTACGTCCAAAGGTAAAAATTTCAGAATGTCATTAATAAAAACCATAGTAAGTAAACTAGAGATATCGAATAATCTACTAAAATGAAATTATAAATAAAGGCATTTCTCTAAAATGAATATTGAATCATTAATAATTCCTAATATATATCTCACTTTTGTTAATCACTTAAAAGTAGCAAAAGGTTAAAAAATACAGGCTAATTGAAGGGAATTTTAATGTAATTTTGGAAAAAACCTGAATTACAGAATGTCTGAAAGAGATACAATAAAGATTATGCTTTCAGAGATTATTTCCATAGTAATCTACTAGAGAATGGGATGAACTCACCCATAAAAATCAAGAGACTAAGAGGATGAATTAGAAAATAGAATTCAAAAATAAATTATTTATAAAAAATATACTTGAAACAAAATATTTACATAGACTTAAAATGGGGGTTGGAAGAGAATCTATTTATTATGCTTCAGATAAAGGGAAAAAAGCAGAGAGTAACAATGATTTCTATAACAATGTTATAGAAATAGGGACATGATAAAAAGAGATAAAACAAGCAAATTACATTATACTTTTAAGACATGATAGATAATAATATCAATACTGTGTGTGTATGTGCATTGAATTGAACATCATAGCACCTAAATACTTAAGGAAAACTTAAATGAATGTAGAGAAAAATAGATGGTAAAACAATAATAGCCATGGACCTCAATGTAATTCTTTCAGACCTAGACAAATCTAACAAAAAAAGATAAACTAGAAGTTAAGCATTTAAAATTTTATTTCTCTAAATACTTTACTAACAAAAATAGAGAAAGAAGAAATCAATGAACTGGGCATGCAATTTTTAAAAAATAAGAAAAACAAGTAACATTCTCCTAAAGACTAAATTAGAAATTCTGAAAATCAGAAATTAACAAAATAACACATTTAACTGGTAAATAAAAATAGGAACTTAAAAAAAGCTAACAGAAGAATAATTAACCTGAATTAAAAAAAAAGAAAACCAAACAATAAAATTTACAACAAGTGCAATAAAGGAAACTAGCAGGAACAATTATATGACAACAAAACATAAAAATTAGATGAAATGAATGATTATTTACTAAAATAAACAATAACCAAATTAGTAGGAGAAAAATTGTTTAAATAATCCAATATAGGAAAAATAAATTGAGTAAGTTGTAAATGAACCCCTAAAAGGGAGAAAAACAAACACTCCCCAACCAGAAGGATTTATAAGTAAATTCTGCCAAATATTTAAAGGTAATTTATGTATTATATAAACTGCAAAAATTAGAAGAGAAAGAATCCTTCTAAGTTCTTTTAATGTATAAAAACTATCATGATATTTAAGCCAGGGAGAGACAAAAGTATGAAAGAAAACTAATGAACACTGATGCAAAAATTTTAAATAGAGTATTAGGCAAATAGGCTATGACAACAAATTAAAAATTTTATTCATGACCAGTTTGAAGTTATACTAGGAATACAGGGTTGGTTCAATATAAGGAAAAACATAAACATAATGGACCATGTAAATAAAAAAGTAATAAAAATGATATCTATAATAGATACTAAAAGACTTTTGACAAAATCCTCTTGCTTCTGTTTAAAAAAACAAACCACTAGAAAGCACAGGAATAGACTGTTCCTTAAAATAGTAAATAGAATCTATTTAAAATCAAGGGTAAACACTATATCTAAGAAAGAAAAATTTCATTGCCTTTACTCTAAGATCACCATTATTATGAACATGTTGTTAGAAGGCAGCAGTAAGAAAAATAAATGAAAGGATAAATATAGGCAAAGAGTTAACAGAGCTATCACTTTTTGCATGAGTTAGGATGACCTAGAGAATCCTAAAGCATTAACTAAAAATTAATTGAAACAATAAACTTAGAAAAATTGTAGGATATACAATTAATTCCCAGAAATCATCAGTAGTTCTATTCACTACTAACAAAACCTAATAGGAAGAGACAAAGAAATTACATTTCAAATAACTACAGAATGCATAAAATATGACTCTATAAACCAAATCACACCCAGGGAACACATGAATGCAACTACAAAATATCCTTTAAGATTTAAGAAACCTAATTAATTTGAGAAATGTTAATTGCTTGTGGATTGCTAATACCAATATAATAAAACATGACCAAAATGCTTTAATTAATTTATTTAGTGACAAGCCAGTCAAAACACTAAAGGATTATTTTGTAGAGCTAGAATAGAAAAAAAAATAATGAAATTCATCTGAAGGAATAAAAGGACAAGAATTTCAAGGCAAGTGCTGAAAAAATGGAAGAGTGTCTAGGAGTTCCAGATATTAAGCGATACCAAGTAATCATCAAAATGATCTTGTAGTGATTAAAAATAAAGTAGGTTAAATTCCTTGAGGCAGAAATATAAATTGGGTCCAATTGAGTCACATTAACTTAGTTATATGTTTACATCTAAGGGAACTACCTGACAGTTATCTATCTAAATTTCCCATTAGAAGTTATCTTTTTATTTTATTTCAGAATAGCATGTTCTTGCCACTTTCTAGCATGTATTTCTGAGAAGGTGGAGGGGAAGGCAGAGAGTAAGGCATGGGAAATGAGAGGTAAAGGTAGATGAGGAGGAACAAATTAAATCTATCCCTTACACTTCAGTCCTCTAGGCCAATGATTTTTGGTTGTAATCGTCTAATGGTGATCCTACTCCTTTACCTGTCATTTTCTTTCTTTCACTCTAATTCCTTCTTTAGACCTTAGAGTTAGCTTGTACCTCCTAACACTTAATCAATAACTTTAAGATACCTCAAAGGTCTATGTATGGTCCACTAGTTTTGAGATGCATTGAAGTAGGATCAGTGGACTTGAGCTAATATACATCTCATTTTCACAAAAAGCCATTTTTCAATTTAGTGACAATGTCCCAATGACTCCACAATTCTAAGATTCTCTTGGGACTTTTCTTTGGCATTTCATGGACATCTCATTAAGTAAGGAGGATACACAAAAATTATTTCACTCCATGATGACATGAAGTACATAGCAAGTAAACTAACAATAATGTAAAAGTTTCTAAAGAACTTTTTGACAGCGGGCATAAACAGTTTGCATTTATTTAAATTTTGTTCCTCACAAATTTTTCTTTTATGTACTAAAGAGGGATTTTCTAGGTAAAGAAAAATTTCAGTCAAGTTATGTCCAAATCATCATAAGCTCTTAGTTGCTGTAAATGAGGTCTTATTATTTCATAATTTTACCTTTTCTCCCTAGATCTTTTTACTTCCTGAACTCCCTCCCCATTCATTCAACCCTGTATCCTGAATATCATTTGTCCCTTGAAAAATGGATCCTGGAAAGGGTGTGAAGAATTGAAGCTTTGTGATATCATGAAAAATGTTGTGCTTGCAGTCAGGAAACTTGAATTTGGAACCCAGCAGTCAATGGCTATATGTTCTTTGGTGAATTATTTTACTTCTATTGGACTTCGGTTTTCTCATACTTAAAACGAGGAGATTGAAGTAGAAGACCCTTCCAACTCTACTTCTTATTATGACATATTATTAGAAATAGCCCAAGGAACCCCATTCAGTTATAGAAATATATCCAGGATAAAATTGAATATTTTTATTGTTTTCAATTCAGTTGTTAAATAAATTCTATTTGTACATATCATATAGTAGGGATTTTCTTTTTTATTTGTGTGGTCAAACAACGGAGATTCAGTGTTCTCCTGCAATCCCTTATTCCAATGATATTTTTATTTCTGACTCCTCTTTTGCCCTAGGAGAGGACTAGATAATGGCAATGACAGTAGCTTAGGCTCATAGATTTAGAATTGGAAGGGACAGCTTTGCATTCATCTAGTCCAAACCCTCACTCACACCCACTTCACCCCACCCCTCCCCCATTTTATGGATGAGGACAGTGAGATCCAGGGGGTCAAGTGATCTGTCCATGATCAGTCAACTAACATTTATTAAGATTTTACTAAGTGTCAGTTACTGTGCTACACACTGGGAAAATAGCTAGCAAATAAAAATAGCTAATAGCCAGCATATATATAGTTCTTTAAGGCTGGAAAAGTACTTTTGATCTTTACATTTTGTAAAAATACTTTATAAATTATTTGATCTTCATAGTAAACACTGTGAGAATAATATTATCCCCATGTAAAAGTGAGGAAAAGGGGTTAGAGTTTGAGTGTCTTCCTCAGGGATGCATATTAAGTAAATTATAACAGGCAGAATTTGAGCCCACGTCTTCCTGACCCTATGAGACTGTTTAGTCTCTGACAATGTTGCCGATCCTATAACAGTCCTTGGGTGAACTGTTCTGGAAGTAGTAGGAACAGCATTTCCCCAAGAATAAAGCATAAAGTAGTCACGAAAAAAAGGGTGCTACTAGAATAATGAAACACAACCTTCCATTATTTCTGTGGTAAAATCATCTGGTTTTGTTAGGAGGTAGCTAAGACCCACAGTCTTACCAACACAGAGCACAGTTGGTAGCCTAGTAACCAAAGAAGATGAAACTAGAAATAGAATTACCTGCTATAGTACTACCAAAATTTATTATATATTTCTTAATGGTAATTAGGAGAAAGGGTGGTTGTGATGGAAACACACTCTTCTGTCACTTCTATAGAGGTACCAAGTGGATAGAACACTGGACCTGGAATCAGGAAGACATGAGTTCAAATCAGAATTGATAAGTGACTAGCTGTTTGACATTAGGCAAATCCCTTAACATTTGTCTTCCTCGGTTTCATTTGTGAAATGGGGATAAGGACAGCATCTACTTCTCAAATTGTTGTAAGGATAAAATATGATATTTGCAAAGCACTTTGTACTTAAATACTTTATAGTATTAAAGCACAATGTAAATGTTAGCTATTATTATTACTGCCACTTTAATTTAGGTCTGATGTATAAAAGAGGACCAATAGTACTGGTAATGCAATAATCCAGGCATGAGATAAGGAAGCCCTTCACCTGGGTGGTGGCAGTGTTAGAGGACTGAAGGGAAATGTTTCAAAGATACAATCCACAAAACTTGAGAGGAGAATTAGATATGAGGAGGAAGGGAAGGAGAGAGAGAGAAGTCAAATATGACACCAGGTTGTGAGTGTTGGTGACTGGGAGAATGGTGGTGTCCTTGTGTGTCATAGGAAAAACTGGAAGAGAGTGGGGCTTGGAGGAAAAATATTAAGTTTAGTTCTGGACCTGTGGAGTTTAAAGTGAACACAGGACATTTAGTTTGAGATGTCCATAAGGTATCTGGAGATGTGGGACTGGAGGTTAAGGTAGAAGCTGAGGCTAGACAAATAGATCTGATAATCAAAACGGAATCATCTCTGATGAGATCACCAAGTAAAACAGCATAGATGGAAAGAGGGCCCAGGACAGCTTTGGCCTACTCCCACATTAGAAAGTGTGACCTAAAAGAAGATCCAGCAACGGAGACTGAGGAATAGTTGGACAAGTGGAGAGAAAAAGGCGAGGGCAATGTCATGAAAACCTAGAGAGAGAATATTTAAGGAGAAGAGAGTAATCAATAAAGTCAAAGGCTACAGGGAGGTCAAGAAGGAGGAAGACTGGGAAAAGGCAATAATGGTTGGGTAGGAGTTTCAGCTGAACTATGTAGCTGTAAGCCAGGCGGCAGAGATTTTAGAAAATGAGAGTGGAGGCATTAATTATAGGAGGTCTTATCAAGAAGTTTAGCTACGAAAGGAAGAAAAGATATGGCATGATAGCTATGGGGAATTATTAGTGACATTTAGGAGAAAGGGTGGTTATGATGGTTACCACACTCTTCTGTCACTCCTGGAGATCATGTGAATTTTTGGAGAATGTGGGACTTGGGCATGTTTTCTGGCAGCAGGGAAAGATCTAGTAAACAGGGAAAGATTGAAGATCAGTTAAGAGTGGGGATGAAAGGAGGGGCAATCTACTGAAAAGGACAGGATGGAATGGGATCAAGGAATGAGGTTTGCCAAGGGGTGGAGGAGATAACTGAAGGTATCTGAATTTTATATGAGGGATAAGAAGGAGCTCTCAGTATTGTTTATCTCTCTCTCTCTCTCCCTCTGAAGGAAAGTAGTCATGGGAGATTTGAAGACAGATGAAAAAATCTGGGAAAGTGGCCTTCAAGGGTACATAAGTGTATTATTTAGGGAAGTATAAAAAGATTTGCCTGTAAAGTGACTTTACATCTGTAAACTGGAAAAGGATTGCCTTGGAACAGTAAGGGTTCAGATGACATTCTATAGCAAATAGGTAGTGGAAACCATTGGCAGTTTTGTGATTTTCTCAGCTCTGTTCAGCAGCACATGGAGAGGAGCGAAGGTAGCAGAGGGCAGAAGTAATGCAAAGCTAGGGCTTGGCATGGCAAGATTGGCAACAGGATGAAAGGGCAGGTAACTTGAGAGAAGAGTATAGATAGAATTATATCAGTTTGTCAAGGATCAAATGGGGAAAGGACAAAGTGCAAAGAAGATGGCCTGGAATGCAATGATGGGTAGAGGGATTAGAAGTCTTGATGAGGATAAAAGGAGTTGGGGTTATAAAACAGAGAGAAAGGTAGGATGATAACATATTACAATCAGGTTCATGCACCTACAAGTGGAATACTTGTGGGTGATGGTTAGATGAAAGGTATGACCATATGTAAATCTGAAGTGGGGTGGAGGTTATCTTATGGGAGATATGTTAAGGAATTAGAAATTTAGGGTGTCAGTATGTTTGCTGAAGTCTTCCTCTAGTAAGAGGACAAGAGTTGGGGAAAAGAGAGACTGTGAGCTAGGTGCTGATCTAATTAAGGAAAAGAGAGTCAGAGAGGTCAGTAAATAATAGCTCTCAGGATCTTGATTTGGTGATAAATAAGTATTGATTGAAACTCAAAGCAGTAGAGGCTAATGTGTATTCTCTTAAAGCTTTTTTTTTAATTCTTCATGCAAAGATAAGAAAATGCCTCAAGGAGATTGAGTAAGTCCCCTGTAGAGGATTTATTGAAGAACATAAATAATAGTTTCACTGGATAAGAAATTATGGAAGGATTGGGATGTGCAGCATTGGAGGGGAATTTTCTCATTGATGAGCTCACAGAGTCATCGAAATATTGAATATAAAAGTATGAAATATCAATTTGTTTTCATTTCATGCTTCAATAAACAATTTGCATTTAGGGCTCTATTATTATAAATAGAATCACAGAATCTCAGAGTTGGAAGGGGCCTTAGAGTCTACTTTTAGTTAAATCTATCACTGAGAAAGAATTTTTCCTCCAGCATACTTAATATTGAGCTTTTGCTTAAGGATCTTCCAAAGAGGAAAAACCCTCAGTGTCCTGAAGCAGCCAATTCCACTTTGGTACAGTGCTAATGGTTAGGAAAATTATACCAAACTAAATCTTCTTTGATGAAGTTTCTACCCAATTCTCCTACTTCTCCCTTTGGGACCAAACAAAAGTCTAACCTTAGGTAATGGTTCTTGACCACAGCTCCTCTAACTCCCCCATTCTACCTTCTCCAAGTATTCTCTTCTTTAGTCTAAATATCCCAAGTTCCTTCAACTAATCCTCATATGGCATAATTTCAAGGTCCTTTACAACCTGCATACCCTGTAATCTCCACATTATCAATGTCCTTTCAAAAGGGTGGCAACTCCCAGAATTGAACACAAACTCTGTAGATCTTAGGCCTCTCAGAAATAATTAACCTTATATGGCATTATTTTTTTTATCTAAAAGTTAAAGACGGGAAGGAGACATTTTACTTTTGTCTTTCATGCCTAGATGTTGTGATACATGTAGCAACAATGAATTCAATTCAACAAAAGAATGAGGTTGAAGTACAGCTAGTGGTCTAGGCTGTGTATATATATGTGTGTGAGTGTGTGTGTGTGTATATATATATATATATATATATATATATATATATATATGATATATATATAATGTATATATATATAGCAAATGTACGCTGATTTTTTTTAAACCCTTAACTTCTGTGTATTGGCTCTTAGGTGGAAGAGTGGTAAGGGTGGGCAATGGGGGTCAAGTGACTTGCCCAGGGTCACACAGCTGGGAAGTGTCTGAGGCCGGATTTGAACCTAGGACCTCCTGTCTCTAGGCCTGACTCTCAATCCACTAAGCTACCCAGCTGCCCCACACATAGCAAATGAAGGGGAGATGTGCAACAAATGAAAAGGGAACTCAGATCCAGACTGTAGAGGGCTTGAATGCTTACATTTTAAGGAGTTTGTACTTTGAACTCTGGCAGGGGGAAGGGAGCTGCTAAAGGTATTTATAATGGTAGAGATATAGCTATAACTGTATACTAGGCAAATTATTGGGACAACTGAGGGAATAATGAAGTGGAGAAATTGAATGCTGTTGAATAAATTAGGAAGTGATTACAAGAAAAAGGAGTTGTAATTTTTATCAGTGGAAGGAGTACTAACTACAGAGAAATCACACATCTTGGGACATACTGAATGAAATATGGTGAGCAAAATATTTTTCAAGTTCAAACATATGAATGAACAACTTTTGATAAATTAACTTTAAGATAACTCCAAACTCTTATTACACATTCTCATCAACTTCTTAGAATTTTTTAAAAAAGTGAATAATGAACAATTTTCTTTATGTTGGTAACTGTGTTTTAGGAAGACCAGAGTTCTGCATCTGTTACAAGCCAGTTACAATAATCTTGGCCAAGTTACTTAAATTTTTGAACTCCAAGCCTGTAAGTTACTAAATATTGCTCATATGTATTGGAGGAAATTTCCAAAATCACAAATCAGTCCAAAAAAGTTATAATAAAGTTGTTCACAACTACTCATATGAATGGGTTGTATTCCACTCAGGTTTGTTTGTAAGTGAAATCAGTGCTGCTAGTCATAGTTTGTTTGTTAATAGGGGTACGTGGAGTTGGCTCAACTGTTAAATTTTTAGTGTGAGCATCTTCACCTCAGAAATCCAGCATTGATGATTAACTGTCTAAACATAAGAAAATGTTAATATATGCAGATTAAACACAAGGGTGTGTTTTGGGTTCATTTTTTCTTTTGGAGACCCAGTTGTTAAACATTTACTAGCACACCTCTAATTTGTTTAGAAACTGATTAAAAAGAAAAATTTTCTAAGAATGAGGGCTATCCAAAAATGAAATTGATCATTCAGTGCCAGTGACCTCTCCCTTACTAGAAGTTTTCAAGCAAAAGCTGGATGATCATATGGTGTTGTGGTTGGGATCCTTGTTCAGGTAAGGATTGTGCCAGGGTGCTTTTGAACTTTTCAATTCAAAGATCCTACGATTCTGATTGGATATAACAACAACATTTATTTACATAGCCTTTTAAAGCAAAGAGCTTTAGAATTATTACCTCTTTTTATCCTCAAAACTATCTTGGAAGGTAGGTGCTTTTATCATTCCCATTTTATAGGTGAGGCGGGAAGAGATCAAGTGACTTGCCCAAGGTCACAGAACTAGTAGGTGTCCAAGGCCAAATCTGAAATCTGGCCTTTCTGACTCCATTTTCAAAAGGGTATTTACTGTTTTACCTAACTTTTGGGAAATACAGAGGTTTTAAAAGTAGATCAAATCACTAAGAAAGTAGAGATAAGGAAAGAGACTAAGTAAAACCCATTCCTTAGGTCACAAGGAAAATGTGATGGAATAGGGAAGGAAGTATTATTTAAAGTCTTCAAGGTAATGATGATAATGCTTGGGGAAGAGCAGAATAAATTTCTTTTTTACTCACTATACAGTTGAAGGTTTTCCGAGTTATAAAATGTAGACTAAATTTCTGTTGAAATTTTTCTCTCCCAAGTCTCAGTAATTTGCTATCTAATAAATGTAATTCTAACTAATCTAATAAAAATAAGAAAAGGAAGGAAAATATTGCTGTAGGGTATCAGGATCATTAAGATTATTTTCAGCTCTAAATTCTATGATCTTTTTCCTATTCGGGTTCATGGGATAGCTAGCAATCTCAATTTCCTGAATAAGAATAGTGATGTTTGGTAAATTTTACTTACTTTTAGTAAAGGATTATCAGAGTGATTTTTCTTTTGGCTGGACATGAGATTTCATTTGTATAAGAAACTCCCAGCATGAAAACTCTCTACTAAACTGATGTAACAGAGTCTAGAAAGATGAATAGTTCGGGGTGAAATTGGATGGATTATACACAGTTCACATGTTGGGAAACCAGAATCGAACCCAAATATTTCTGACTCTATCCATTATTCCATGTTGGCTCTCTAGCAGATTAATATGTTAGTTATTTCACCAAGGCAAATACTTACATTTACCTGTTGCTTTTATTCACAATATAAATGAAGAAAATTTTGAAGTAAAATCTTCTACTTTGAAAAATTAGAAAAGTCACAAGAAAAATTAATACTAAATTCTATTTATTTACCTAAGTTAATCCATTGTCCAGAACAATCTGAAAGTAACTGCAAATTTGAAATAACATTTGGGTCTCTAAAAAAAGCCTAAAATATAAAACAGGAGAAAAAGTTAAGCATTTTGTCATTAAGATAATAATAGAAACTTAATTTCTAATATAATTACAGTAATTGACATTTCCATTTAAACCATTAAAACTTTTCATAAAAGAACTAGAATATTAAAAATCTCTCTAAAACAGGAATTAAAAATTAAATTAAATTAGTCAAAAGTCTGATAGCTTTTTAGAGTTAAAAGTTTTATTAATTTCACAAATATGGAGTAACATAAAAAAGCTAATGAAATATATTTCAATTATATTTTTTTAAGGATTTAATAATAATAATTACATTTGGCTAAAATGTCATGTTTATATATAAAAATTTCTTACAAAAAACTAAATGAAAACAATTCTCTCTTATAGCACTAATTAGAGCAAAAAACTTCCACATATAATCTTTGTATTTTAGTGAAAATGTTACCTTTGTGTGATGGCTTTTCCTGAGTCCCACTCCACTTTATTAGTGCCCTTTATTACCTTAATTTACCTTGTGTCAGAATTATCTGTGCACAATTTTGACACAAGTGGCACTTAAGGTCTTTGAAGGCAGAATTTTTTTTTTTTTGTTCACTTATCTCTCATTCCTAAAAGAGTACCTTATACTTGGTTTGGGAACTTATCAAATAATCAGAAACTATAAATTATCAGGGTTCAAACTGAGATTTATTATGTGTATTTGTTCTTGATAACATATAGTAGTGGTGGCAGTGGTAAACTGTTTTCAAAGAGGGCTAGTGACATCATAATGTTGGAGTAAAATAGTGGATAACATCTTGTCTTTCCAATGAATTAGATTTAAGTGAGACAGTTGCATGAAATCAAACCTCATTCTCTCTTCCAGAGAGTCATTCAAGTCCAGTGGCAGGATAAAAGTCAAGAGGGCTGGTAGTGGCCTGTGATGAAGTGGATGACCTGGGCATCTTCGATATCTAACCAAACTCTAAGTGCTCCTTAGTATCGATTCAGGAGACAGCATGGCTGTTGAATAAATTGTTCCCATCTGCCCATTCTGCCAGGGGCTGTCTTCACATGCTTGGGGAAGGTAACAAGTCTCAAAACCATGAATTAGGGGGAGCTTCAACCTGGTAGCCTTCCTGCAGAAATGGGTTTATTGGGGTGTGGCTTCTGTATGTTACAACTTCTTGGAGTCAGAGGTTAGAACTGAGTGAAAAATGGACACTAGAGATGGACAAAAAGCCCTAAAGAGTGCTTGGCAAACTTTCACACCACTGGTGCTAGTCATGGAATATTCCCTGAACACTCTATATATTCATGTGGTGAATAATTTCAAATTATAAGAGTTTAGGAAGAAGATAACTAAGTAGGCATCCTTGACACTGTGAATTTAGGGTCATCACTTAATCAGTCCCCACATTTACAAAAGAGGGAAAAGGCTGCTAAAATTACTAGGAATGTGTTACAATTCATAAATAATGAGTTTTGACCTTATTGGGGGGAAAAACACTAGAGGCAAACCTGTTCTAACTGCTCCTTATATTCTGTGGAAAATTTAATATAATTGTGATGACATTATTCAACAACACTTGTAAAGGAAACAATATGTTACTGTACTCTGAAGTATAGTAAGGTAAAAACAAAAGGTAAGCCTAACAGAACACGATCTTTCTGGAACAAATAAAAAATAAAATATAAAAACCTTTTTTTTTTAAAACAATATAAGCTGAGAAAAAGTTTGGCAGTTAACTGTCCTTATCAGTACATGGAAATTAATTATCTTCTGGGCTTCAATGGGAAATTTTTAAGGGAAAATTCACATATTTCAATTGAACCTAGAGTTTTATTGAATTTAGAGATTGGGTGGATGCAGATTATAATATAAAGTAATATGGAAGCCAACAACAACAAAAAAAACCCCCTTACTTTCTGTCTTAGAATCTTATTGGCTCTAAGGCATAAGAGTGATGAGAGCTAGTTAAGTGATTTGTGGTTAAGTGACTTGCCCAGGGTCACACATCTGGGAAGTATCAGAGGCCATATTTGAACCCAGGATCTGCCCCTGAAATTTTAAAATAAACACACCAGAAACCAAATATCAAAATACATTTTATACATTTCAAAGAAATTATCTTGGAAGCCTATATTCTAACTTCAACACTACCATTTTGTGGTACAGTAGAGCACTGAACCAGAAGTCAGGAATTATGGGTCCTACTTGTGTGTTTGGCTCTTAGCATCTTTTCATCTTAGAAAAATTACTTAGTTTCTCTGGGCCTCAGTTTCCTCATATGTGAAACCAGAGAAGAACTAGATGCTTTCTAATATACAGAATTTTATGGTTAAAATATCTTTGACATTCTTTTGTTTTAGGAATAAGTTTGTGATATATATTTTTGGAATATACTGGACTTGATTTTTTGAAAAAGCCACAAGTAGTTCAGAGCTATGTTTGGTAAAAAAGATGTTTAGTACAATTTTTAGTTAAAATCAACAACAAAAAACAATTGAGACCACAGTATAAAGAAGCTGATTTTCTTTGATGGCTTCTAAAATTGCTTTGAAGGCAGTTCCAAGGGAAGAATTACATATCCCACATGCCTTCCAAATTTGAACAGTGCTGTCATGGAAATAAATGTATAACATATAGCCTCTTAAGGTGGTTACTTTAAAGAACATTAATTTGGATGTAAGAATTCTGGTATATGTTAGTATTTTAAGATATATTAGAAGGAAGACAATGAATCTTTTGTAATCTTGTCTGTCATGAAAGCCTCATCAATAAGCATCTTGTTGGCAGCCTTGCTGCTTCTTAGAGTTCTGCACCTCATAATAACCTGGCACATTGTTAGTTATAACTTGATAGGCTGACACAATATTTTTAAGTTTACATATATATGCTTATTAATGATACTGGTTTCTACATCTACATTGGTTAGACAGGTGATACTAGAATTCTTAGATCTCTGGACTGGCAGGCCACATTCCTTAAAGACAGACAACTTAAAGAAATTGTTGGTAGCATTCTACCAACTTTTATTGATGTGTCTTGGGATCTTTTCTCTTTATTTCTCTTCTGTTCTTTTTGAACCCCCTCACCTAATTTTTCTTATTCAGTTTTTGAATTCACATAATAGGCATTGTGAGAGAAACTCTCGAACAGTCACAAACAAAATACAGCCCCTATGTAGACCCTTGAAGGAGGCTCTGTCAGTTAACACCCAACTAAAAGTCTGCTAATTCCTGTTGAGGCTGGAAACCAAAGATAATCACACCAAGAAACCTAGGCAGGGCAATTTCTGAGCGGCATGCTTCAGAGCTAGGACTAGCCTTCCAAACCTGAAGAACAGAAATTTCTGTTGTATCTTCCCATTTCCCTAATCAGGATTCCTTCCCTAATCCACCCTTTAACCGAAAATTCCCAATAGACACATTCAAGGTCCCCTTAAGGATCTCATTTGTGGAACTTGAATCGAATCTTTGTTGGCAGTTAAGTAATAATTATCAGTAGAAGCTGGAAGGTCTAGCCCCTTCCAGTGTACCTGCATTTTAAAAAGCTGGTGAGGACACTATCACACCGAGGATCTGAGGGTTCAAAGATGATTAGTCTGGGTGGACAGGACTGCATTTTTTTTTTAAACCTCTGGGGTGTGTGTGTGTGTGTGTGTGTGTGTGTGTGTGTTAATGAACGAAACTTAAAGTCTGGGGCTTTTAGGGGAAGTGGTATTTGTTTTCGAGACCAGACCCTGGAGATAACAGAGACCCCGCGTTTCCATTAGGGGGCAGGGGGGAATTTAATTCATTGAAACGTTCACAATGTCAGGGAAACGTTAAGAGATTTTTGTTATAAGATGCCAATGGTGGGATTCCCGTCCCTCCCCCTTTATCCTCATTCTTAAAGAAAGTATGTGTTATACACCTTATTCTCACACAAAACTGTGTCTAAATGTGCATATAGTATAAACCTTAACCTCACACTTAAAAAGGGACTGGGGGGGGGGGCAAACCACGTGACCCCGAACGTGAATGAGGTCCAAGGCGGATTTTACCATAAAGAAATCATCTTTGCAATAGGCCTGGAAATTCTCGTCAAACCCGAAAGCTTGCACGCAGAGTCTTCCTTGCATCGACCTGGGGCAGAGGGGAGAGACGCGACCGGAGGGTCAGACTTAGGAAGGCTGCCGGCCCCCGAGGCTCCCCGCCCCCAAGCGTCCCAGCCCCGTGCCTCCCCGCGCCCTGTCCGCCTTCCTCTCACCACTTCCGCAGGCGCAGGACTACGTCGGGATTGCTCAGGAACTGGAAGGTTCTCTGAGGAAGGAACCTGAAGGTGAAGTTGTTCCTGTCCCCGGACTGCTCAGCCATGCTCCTTTGCACTCAATCTTACTCTGTTTGAGGCCACAGGGTGTGTTGTCATGGAAACGAGGTCGTGACTCCGGAGAGGCCCCGCCCCTCCCTCTCTCCTTCCAGGCCCCGCCCCGCCGTGCCTCTTGCACCTCTGAGCAGGGGGTTCCACTGCTCTTAAGATCCAAGAATGAGAGTGGGAATGGGGAATGACGACCCTGCAAAATGGGAAGCCTTCCCCCTCCCCAGAATATCCAGAATACGGCCGTTTTTGTCTTGGCGTCCAATAACTGAAGCTGATCTGGATGCCCCCAACCATCTTGAACTCAGTATATCCAGAACACAATTGTCTTTCCTCTCACACCCTCTCCTCGCTTCCTTCTCCAGGCTGCCACATCTCTGACCTGGTCTTCTGTTTCCCCAGCCAGGTACCCCTTCCCATCCTGGGATTTCCTTTTCAATTTCCTTTTATGGCTTGCCCTCCTGTTTAGAGTGTAAGCTCCGTGAGGCCAAGGGCACTTTTTCTTCCTCCTTGCTTTTGTGTCCCTAGTGCTTAGCGCAGTACCCGGCACATAAAGACACTTCGTAGGTGATGCCTCTCTTAACTGTCCCTAACACAGTCTAGGTACTACCGTCACTCAGGTCTTCAGTCTCAGTGATGTTGGGGACTCCTCACCATTCCCCCCCCCCCCCCCCCCCCCAGCACGGCTGCCAAGTCTTGCCTTCTCTTGCAGTTGACACCTTCCCTCCACACAGCTACCACCTAGGTCTCCTGTCTCAATTCCCTCACCATTCCGGATTCAGCATCCTGCAGCCAAAGTAGTTTTCTCAGGTCTTAACCGCATCGCCCACTTCTCCTGCCCAAAAAACTCTAGTGGTTACCTAAGTTAAAATGTCAATTTTCCGAAGTTGATATTTAAAGTTCTTCACAAACTTGGCTCCTTTTTAACCCCACAATCTATTGCGGCCAGGCAGTGGGGTGGATAGAGCACTAGCTGAAGACAGGAGCAAGTGGAGTTCAAATCCAGCTTCAGATCCTAGCAGTGTGACCTCAGACAAGTCATTTAGCCCTGTTTGCCTTAGTTTCTTCATCCGTAAAATAAGCTGGAGAAAGAAAGGACAAACCACTCCAGTATATCTGCTAAGAACCGCTCGCCCCCGCCACCCCCTTCCCCCCCCGAAAAAAAAAAAAAAGGTCACTAAGGTTCACACTTGACTGAAACGACTAAACACCACCACCACCACTAAGGTTCTTTTCAGGTCTAAATCTTAAGTCTACAGAATCACTTCTTCCATAAAGTAAAAAGAGGAGGGAACCGAAAAGAAGATGGAGAATGGGAGGAGCTTTGGAGCACATGGCAGAGCTGTTTTCATTCTTTCTCTGATGAAATGTAGTGAAACTAAAGCATTACAAAAAAAAAAAAATTAGTAGTTCTTTCTCCAGTGAATCTCTGCGTGTGTTACCAAAGCAGAATTGCTTTCAGGCCATTTACTGTTTAAATGTATTGCTCATCTACTCCCAGGTCGTTCCCTACATTTAGCCCCAAAGCTCTTCCCTTCCTCCGTAAATGTTTATCAACTGTTGGGGGGAAGATGGACACAAAAAAATCTAGGCACAAACACACGTTTGCAAAGTTTAGTTTGCGTTATTAACATTTCCTCATCACTGTTTTAAATCTAGACAATCAACAAAATAATATAGCAAACCCTGATTCGTGTTATTTATTGATTTCTGATTCTTGCACTATGTATGATCCTTGCACTGAAAATTCAACAGTCAGCTCATGCTTGGTTCAAACTGGATCCAGCATATCCCTGACCTCGTCCTAGATCCTCTATTTTTTATCACTTAAACTTGATTTTGATTCTTGCATTATATACAAGATTGAGACCATAAGCATGAATTTCCTTTCACATCTTTTTTTTTTTTAC
Organism: Gracilinanus agilis; assembly: GCF_016433145.1. Lineage (NCBI taxonomy): Eukaryota > Metazoa > Chordata > Mammalia > Didelphimorphia > Didelphidae > Gracilinanus > Gracilinanus agilis. The sequence goes on along the minus strand of NC_058132.1, from coordinate 181,323,276 downwards.
TCCAACTTACTCGTTGAAATTTCAGAGGAAAAGAAGTCTCTTTGTCTCCCAAATGAAGCTGGTCCTGCATTTCTGATCTCATATTTTTTCTCTTCCCCAAAGAACCTTCATCTCTCCCTTTCCAGTATTTTTTTTCCCTTTCCAGCATTTTTGAATTCTTTGGTTTCACTGTCTTCTTTTCTTCTACATTAAAGTAAAAGGGTGTTCTCAATCTTCAAATAAACAAAAAACAACTCAATCATTACAATGCTGTTTCTTCTCCCCAGCCCCAATCAATTTTTTTGATGTGGTTTTTTTTTTAAACCCTTAACTTCTGTGTATTGGCTCCTTGGTGGAAGAGTGGTAAGGGTGGGCAATGGGAGTCAAGTGACTTGCCCAGGGTCACAAAGCTGGGAAGTGTCTGAGGCTGGATTTGAACCCAGGACCTCCTGCCTCTAGGCCTGGCTCTCAATCCACTGAGCTACCTAGCTGCCCCCCCCAATCAATTTTTTAAAGAGAATGATGAATATCTGGTGAATTCATGTCCCTTTCAACAATTTTCTGTGTGTACTTGTATCTTAGCTTCTACCTTCCATTATTACTCCATTGAAATTACTCTCTAATGTAACTAATGACTAGCCAATATTCAATTGCCTTTCTCAGTCATCTTCCTAGCGCAGGGGTTCTTAACATGTGTACATAGATCCCTTTGTTAGTTTAGTGAAGCATTTGGAACCTAGTCTAAGAAAAATATTTATAAATTATTGAAGAAATGCTAAATTTCTGTTGGTGAATTTCAAGTTCTACTTCTAACATATTATGTGACCTAGTCAATTCATTTAATCCCTAACACTTTAAGGAAATTCTGAGATTACAAATTATAGATGAGTTGCTCTCCGTGCAAATGAATTCAAAGATCTAGATCACCATACCCTAAGGGAAAAAAATTCATAAAACCATCTTAAAAGGATTGTTGAAAAATCTATCATCTTTTTTCATTATATCATATTACATCTATGAATGTCCCTGAGATTAAATTATGAGATCAAAATGATGATAAACATAGCTATTTAAAATTAGTTTCAATTTGTTGAAAATTATTTTTGTTTAATTAATTGGAAAATTTGGAAAAGCATATCTGATTTTTAATGATTAAATATTTTATCATTTTATTATGTTTTTCAATATTTATTGAGTTCTTTCAGTATTTATTAAGAAACCTAAAAGCTTTAGTTTCTTCATAACTACAAAGTGAGTGATACAATTTTTGTATCACCAAAATGAGTGGGCTAGTTTTTATGAATTTCTTTCAATGTTCTTCTATTTTTAGTATCTTCTAGTTGCTTTATTGTACTCTGTTGAAATCTTTCATGAGCCCATTTTTATTAAACAGATGTGAAATTCTTTACCATAGCTAGTTATATTTCTACTTACTTGCTTCATGAATGACATATATATCAGGTCCTGTGTTTGTTTGGGTTTTCTGAAGCCACATTCTGGTTTTCCTATTCCATAATCAGCTCATTTTCCCTTAAATAAAAACAAATTTAAACCCTTACCTTCTATCTTAGAATCAACGTGTATTGGTTCCAAGAGGGGTAATGGGTAGGCAGTTGGAGTTAAGTGACTTGCCCAGGGTCACACAGCTAGGAAGTTTCTGTGATTACATTTGAACTCAGGACCTTTCATCTCTGAGCCTGGCTCTCTGTCCCTTGAACCACCTAGCTGCCCCTCCTCAAATAAATTTCTAAGATTTAATGATACATTTTTCTCAAGAATTCTGAAGAGTGTGGCAAGGAATCAAGGTATCTTTGCCATTTCTTCTGCCTTTACACGTTCTCCTTCAGTGATCTCATCAGCTCCCAACTAAGGGGACTTTCAGATCTATATATCCAACTTGGGCCTCTTTCTGAGATTTAGTCCTACATCATCAATATAAGAAGGGGAGTAGCAGATAGTTGGGGTGTGTTCTGGTAATCCCCTGGATGAGGATTGAGGGCCAAAGCTACCCACACACCACCCCTCCTTACTAGGGAGACACTTGGGGTTGCTAAATGAGTGGAGGTTCTCCAATATGGATATGTCAGGGATGAAAGGCTTGAGGGAGATTTGTCTATTAAAGGGGACTCAAGGGACACTGCCCCCCCGGTCAATTACTCAGAGTCGGGGTATTTTGACACAAACCTCCCTGATGTTGAAAGCTGTTTAAAATGGAGAGCTACTCTCTCCTCACCCATAGCCCACAAGGTTCTATCTCCCTCCCAAATCAGCTGCTGTCCAGATCTGACTTGAATCTCTCAACAAGGGTTTATTCAGGAATGAAGTAATTTAGGGGGTACAGGAAAGGATATCAGGAAAAAGGGGGAAGGTGATTTCCTAAATCCTGTCATCAGTTTCTCCCTGAGTAGTAACAGATATTCTTCAGTGTTCCCCAAAACTGTCCCAGACCCCAAGTAAAACTTCTATTCTTAAAATTATTACTAACTAAAGAGGGAATGTATTAAATCAAGGTTCAAAGCAAGGTTGGTTGGCCCCCAGGGGCCGGCTCCCGGCACCCGAGTCCAGGCTCCCAGGCCAAACTGAGGAACTGCAATATTATGTCTTCCAAGGTGTTCAAGAAAGTTGAAGAATCAATTGGACTAGTTGTAGCTGCTAAAAGTCTCTGGGAAACTCTCCAGATTTGAGGTTTGAGGGTACTGCAGGTTCCCCAGAGTCCCTGCCTCCCGCCTCCCTGTCCTTCCAGAGCTCCTTTCCTTCTCTTGTAACTTATATGATATCATATCTTGTCTAGTCTGTTACACCAGTTACTTATTAGACCACTTTAACATGGATGTCCTGGAGGTAACACATCCAAAACAGAATTTATTAACTACCCCTCACCCCTGAACTTCCCTAGTTCTATTGAAGGCATCACTGTTTATTCAGTTACTGTTTTTTAGTCTCAGATTCTTCAGCCTTCCCTCACTCCACATATATATAACTGGTTGCCAAATCTTGTTAATTCTACCTCAGTAATATCTTTCTCTTTTTTTCTCTTCTCTACCCCTCACATGGCCATGGCTCTCATTCACTTTAAATCCTCTCTACATTTTGCAGAAATAGCTATTTCACTTTTAAAAGCTATATTTCTTTCTAATAAGTCCTGGAATTCTCACTATTGGGCTTGGGACTTTTTTTTTGTGCCCATATTTCACGGTTGAAAACTGTCTTGCTATTTCTTTTCTATGAGTGGTGCATCATGGTGCTGAGGAAAGTATATCATCTCTTGGGCTCAAATCCTGGTTCTTTTCTTTCTGATTGACTTTGTTACTTCCTCTCTTGGGTCTCAGTTTCCTCATGTATTAAATGAGGATTGTTTCAGATGGCTACTTTCCCATGCCAAACCTGTGATTGTTTATACCTGAGAATATGCTTAGTGCTGACTCAGTACAAATGGCACCAGCCGGTATATAGTTAGATGACTGGGCTGGGAGTCTGGCCTGGGGTACCACTGGGTCGGTTGACTACTAAGCAGCAGTGTGTTGTCCACCAAGCAGCTGAGTATATACTTACCTGTGAAGCTACTCAACCTATCTCCTAAGCCCAGGAGAATAAGGTCCACCTACCACAATTAAGTGGTCCAGTTCCTTATTATCTACATGGTTTCCAGCTGCTTAGTTTGCAGGTCCTTCTGTTGTGGGAACACTGAGCCTGAATTTATTCCAAAGAGTTAAGCTGTGGGTAGACTGCTGGGCCCTCCTGACTCACTCCATGTGGGTCTTGGTGTTCTGCCCATTTCCTTCCAATTCCTGGAGAAGTGAGTTCCTTACCAAGAGTCAAGGGCTACAGTCATAGTCTTGGACTCGGTTTTTATTTTTTGAGATTTATTAAATTAAAAAAAATAATGTTTGTAGGACGAGGTTTTGGGGCAGGGGGTCCCATTACATAGCTCCACTTTTTAACGCAGGCTTCTCACCTCTGCCACTCTCCTTGGTTGAGTCAATTAGCACAGGTCACTGCTAGTGATTAGATATGCTTATGATTAGAATTGTTTTCCATACTGGCATAGGAGATACATCTAAGCAGATTTTTGCTCTGTTGTGAGAACTTGGACCAAAGACAGAGATTGGGGGATATAAAAAAAAACTTTAATCAAATTGGATGGAATTAAGTATTATAATTGTTGCATTTTAACCTGTTGGTACCAAAGCAGAGAAGCATCTAGAGTTTATTAAACATTTACTATGTACCAGGCACTGTACTAAATGGTGAAGCTTTAAGTAAAGGCAAAAAATAGTCCCTGCTCTCAAAGAGCTCACAATATTATGGGGAAGAAAATATATATACAAAGATGGAAAGACAATCTCAAAAGGGAAGTACTACTAACTGGGGAGACTTGGAAAGACCTCCGGCAGAAGCTGAGATTGAGCTGGAAACTGAAGAAAGCCAGAGAAACTCAGAGGAAGGAAGGAAGGAAAGAAGGAAAGAGATCTTTCCAGGAATGGAGGGAGGCCAGTACAAAGGCACCCAGACGGGCACTGGAGGTTCATATTCAAAGCTTAAGGAGACCCTTGTGGCAGAAGTAAATTGTAAGAGGACTGGAAAGGTAGGAAGGAACAAAGTTATGAAGAACTTTAAACACCAAGCAGAGGAATCTATATTTGATCCTGTAGGTGACAGGGAGGCTCTGTAACTTACTGAGAAGAGGAATGATGTAGGCAAACCTGCACTTTAGAAAAATCACTTTTGCAGACAAAGAGAGAATAGATTTGAGAAAGAAGACATTTAAGTCAGGGAGGATAATTAGAAAGATATCATAGTAGTTCAGATGAGAGATGTTGTATGATTGGTAACTCTGTGAATGGAAAGATGGATATAAAATACAATGAGAGACTAAGAGCATTCAGGAAGATGGAGAAAGAACAAGGAGAGAGCAATATCCTGAAAACACAGAGAGGAGAAGAGAATATCCAGGAGGAAAAACTGATCAACAGTATTTAATGCTACAGAGAGGCCAGGCACTCTCTAAAACGAAATTACAGATACGTTGTTAACCTGTAACAAGGAATGGCATTTCCACATGGATAGTTTCCTATATTCATGAAATTGTAGGTCTGGACCCACATTATGTGCTTTAATTTAACTAAGAACTTCAGCAATTGTCAATTTCACTTAAAGCTGATTTCTGAAATCCTTGTTAAAAGAATATAGGTTAAGTCTACGAGTGGTTGAAAATAGGGAAATAAATCCATCATTTTGTTTGTAGTTTTATCTAGCGGATGCCAAAAATCCCTCATGACTTTCTCACAGAATCGTAGTCGTTCTGATGTTTGCTGTAGGAAGAGGCAGACTCGGCCTCAACTATAACAATAAACTGCTGCTTCCAAAAAATTAAATTCTAGCAATTTTAATTTCTCAAGTTCAAAGAGATGATTTTATCGCTAAATTGCTACTAAATTAATGGAGCAGTACAGCAAAAATCAGAAACTTACTTCATGACTCTGAGTAGGGAGAAGCAGCTGAGAAAGAAGATAGAGAAAATAGGAATGGGTTAAGTCTGCCTTTTGTTTCTGATCAAGTGTTGAGGGGGCGGAGCCATGGCACCAGGAAGATATAAACATGTAGAGGCTGGAATGTGTCTCTGTTCTCTGGCAAGATGCCTGTCTTTGACATTAATTTAAAGCTTTCTGGGGTTGGCGAGCAAACCAGTTAGTTCCTCTGCTTTTTTAAGGGCTGGGTACAAGGTCATGTGAGTCTTTGTTTGGCTTCCATAAAAATAGTTTTTATTGCAAAATCCTGTTTTTTGTTTACACTTGTTTAAACAAAGTTTATGAAATGTTATAAAGCAAGGTACCCCAATTTCCTGCTCATATCAATCTGCCAGGCCTCCAGCACCGCATGATAAGTCCCAGCTTGGGACCATAAATACAACTCTTCATTCTAACTGCTATGTAGGGAAAACTAAGGGTTTCCTACGTAGGGAAAACTATATGTTCCTTGGGTCAGACACACACACACACACACACACACACACACACACACACACACTTTCAGTGTGGATACTTGACATGACTTGTGAAAAGACCTCTGCAATACTGTGATAGACATTAATATTACACATGCTTTTGTAAGGATTTCTTTCCTGATTTTTGTATTTAAATAGATTGTATAGTCATTCATGTATTAAACAAACTTTTACTGGTGCTATGTGTAATATACTGATAGATGGGCACCTACTATGTACCAGGCATTCTCCTAAGTACATCTCATTTGATCTTCAGAAAAATCTTAGGAGCAGGGGCTATTTTTAACCCCATTTTTCAGTTGAGGAAACTGAGGCAAACAGTAGTTATGTGGTTAAGCCCAGAATCACATAATTAGTAAGTGTCTGAGACCAGATTTGATCTCAGGTTTTCCCAACCCCCAGGCCTAATGTCCTATCCATTCTTCTACCTCTCTATCATAACTTTGGTATTGGCTCTCATTATTATTACATGTCCCTGGAAAGTGTTCTAGAAAGTCACAATTTAGTAGATAATCAGCTCACATTAACCAACATTTTGTGATTATAAAACACTTTGCAAATATAGAATTTGAGCTTTACAATCACACTTCGAATTAAGTAGCTTTGGTGTTATGCTGCCCATTTTATAGATGTAGATTCAGAGGCTCAGGTTAAGTGACTTGTTCAAGATTATACACCTATTAGTAAGAGACAGAGCCAAGAGCCAAGGTCAGGTTTTTCCATACCAAGTTAAGTGGTCTTTCCAGTCCACCACTCCTGCCGTCCTCTCACAGTGCTTTTCTCTTAATAGATTTCATTACAATGTATGTAAAAATCTGATGGTGACAATCCAGTGCCGAATTTCCCTTTTCTTCTTCCTTCCGGATAGTGCTTATTGGACCTCTAGATCTGGAGTCAGGCAGAGCAGAGTTCAAATCCTGCTTACTAGCTCTGTGACTCTGGTCAAGTCACTTAAATCTGTCTGCTTTAAATTTCTTCATCTTTAAGATGGATAATAGTGCCACCATCTACCTTCCCCTTTGTGGTTATGATGATAAAATGAGATATTTGCTATGCTTTGTAAAACCACGTAGAACTATATTATAAAACTATTATTAACCTTGTAACTCATTAATTTATCCCAATTCTTTGTTTTTGACATCTTATTGAGTGAGGCCTTTTTGTTTTACATCTCAGTTACTTTTGCATAGATTCTCCTCAAATTGTCTCCTTCTTTGAAAAAAAAAATAAGTTAAATAAAATCAACCCAACATAACAACTATGTCTGATAACATTTAAGATATTTCCAATGAATATTTCTTCACTTCTCTGTTGACATGTGGGAAAAGTGTGTTTCAGTATGTTTTAGGAGAGCAAAATTATTTATTTCAATTAATCAGAATTCTGTTGCCTATTTGCGATATTTTCTTTGACATCATTATAGTTATTGGGTATATTGCTTTGGTTCTCCTTACTTTGTTGTTTTCAGTTTATACAAGCCTTTCCTTATTTTTCCAAATTCATTATATTTGCCATTTTTTGCAGCACAATAACATTCGAAGACATTTAAATATAATTCTTTTAGACACCACCCTATTTATTTCTGGTTTTGGAGTCAGGAAGACCTAGGTTCAAATCCTATTTCAGGTACTAGTTGTATGACTAGTGGTATGTATGATGTTTAGAGCTCTTCTTAGCATTCCTCTACCCCCAAGCCCATACCTATCAGTCTTCTTATACCTTACTTGGCACCAGTATGTACTCTTTGATCCAGTGACATTGGCTTCCTTGCAATTACACCAACAAAGGCACTCCTTCTCTTGGCTCTGGATAGCTTCTTTGCTGGTCTCCCATGCCTAGAATATTCTCCTTCCTCATCTCTGCCTACTGGTTTCCCTAGCTTTCCTTCCAGCCCTAGCTTTTATAGGAAGCCTTTCCTATATATCCTGCACATAGCTTACCTGTATATATTTGTTTGCTCATCTCCCTTATTAGACTTTGAGCTCTTTAAGGGCAGAGACTATCTTTTGACTTTTTTTTATTCTTGCACATAGTAGGCAGTTATTGACTCACTGACCTTGGGTAAGTCACTTAACTGCTCTGTGAGTGTTCCCTTTCATTTCTGCTTTTGTGCTGGTTTTGTTTCTAGTTTTTTGCTACCACAAAGAGATTCTATATTTTGATTTGTATGGATTTGAATGAATAGATGAATAAAAAAGCATTTATTACTATGTGTCAAGAGTCCTGCTAAGTGCTGGAGTTACAAATACAACAAGCTTTACCCTTAAGGAATTTATATTCTGAGGAGACAGCACATATGCCAATATGTGGTGGCCATTGAAAAGTGTTTTAGATAGGGAAGTCAGAGAATCTGTTGAATGGAGTCATGGGGTAATTGATTGATATGTCCTTACCAGGAATAGTGGTATGGGTTTTGTTATTCCTTGGCAAATTAACTCATTCAAGCTGCTGAAATTCCATTTAGAGATGCAATAAAAATTATTCTTTCTTGAGTACCAGATTTCATAGCTTAAAGGAGTAGAATTAAGGATCAACTGGTAGAAGGTGCAAGGAAGCAAACTTTGGCTCAATGTAAAGGAAAAGTTCCTAACCTTTAGAGTTGACAAAAGCTCCAGGACATGAACAAATTTCATTGAAATTCCTGTCTCTGTTAGTAAGTTCTCAGACACTGGAGAGCTTTTCGTGAGCTCTATCAAATTGAGGATGTGGTAGAGGAGAACTGATTTGGGCATGGGTTAGATTAGATGGTTTATGAGTTCCTTTCTCAATTAGAGATTCCATAATTCTATGAAGAGATTTGATACAGTCTCTAGATCCCTTTGGGATTCTATCCAGAAAGGAACTATTCTGATCATTTACAAGGCTTGCTATCTTTTGTAAGCAAATAGCTCTGTGCCTTACTCCTTTGTGAAGCAAAGAACTAATCACATCTCTTTATGCAAGTATAGTTTTGTCATCTGCAAACACTTCCTAGTTATGAATGAAAATATTCAAAGTAACTGTGGTATAAAAAGTTGGACAAGTGAAATTCATTCCCTTTGGTCAGATGGTTCTCATGAACACTCTTTTAAAATTGTAACTTATTTTCCCAAGAAGCTACTATTAGGATTAATTAAGCCATAGGGCTAATGAGGACCATTTGGGGTAATTGGGATCTTAGCAGCTAAGGACAGGATAAAGAATAGTGGGTCAGGTTTCTTTAAGGTCAGACAGAATCTGGGGAAGGGGGCTTGTTGGAATTTTGGATAGCCAGTGTTGGTTGGAGTTTTTTTTCTTAGGAGGAGGCCAGTGTTTCTGTTCCCAGGAACACTGAAAAATCCCAGTGGCAGGTGAAGGAGGAGAACAGGTTAGAGTTTCTGGAATAAGTTTGTGGGGGAAATCAACAGAAAAGAGAGAGAGGCTGTTCTCCCTTTGTGTGGTTGCTGAGAGGGCCAAGCCATTTTGCGGCCTGCTTAGGCAGAAAAGCCTAGCTAGGTGGAAGGGCTGGCAGTGGGCAGAGAGAGGGAATAACGGAACTGCTTTAAAGCTGAAAGAGATCTAAGGAGACAGGAAACTTAGATATATAACTAAGAGGATTAGTAATTAGCATAGCTTATTTAGTATAGACCCTGGGTTTTTAGTGATAGTTTTAAGGAGGCTTGAGTTCCTAGAGCAGGAAGCAAGCTTTTGCAGGCTGGTGGTATGGGAAAAAGCTTAGACCCCTTTAAGACTAGGGAATCAATCCTGATCCTCAAACTTTGTTACCTTTCCTTACCTTTCCTCCAACCTTTTCCAATATTTGTCATTTTTTTTTACCTCTGTCTCCAGCAGTTATCCTTGTGTAGGCCTAAAAACAGTTACACGGAGCTTCAGTAACCACAAGCCCTGCCCGATCTACTCCAAGCAGTAAAGAAGATATTGTATCCAATTCCCCCCCCCCCCCAACATTCCATTCCTGGTCATTCTTATTTACAACATTCCTACTTACCTTTATTCCTATTGATTTTGGGGGTTGCAAAACATGGAGACCAATGTTATTTCCTTTTGTTAAGGTTTTATCCCCATAAGTGACATCTGTGCATTTCTAGATGTCTTTTTCTCTCTGCATGCCATAGATGAACTATCATAAGGCTCTCAAGTGGTTAATTATGATGAACAGAAATAAAAATTTTGACATATTAATCCTGAATTATTACCTGCTTGTATAGAATTATAATCATGTCCTGTAGTGTAAAGCATTATATTTCCCTTGAAATTCCATGCCTCAAACAGATTTCATTGAAGTTCCTAAGACTTGAAATATTGCAAGCTGATCTGTCCACATGGCAGGTTGATTGAATCAGGGCATCAAAGACTTCTGGGGAGAAGGAATGTGACTTTGGGGAAAGGTGGTGGCACTTGGGGTACGAAGAAGAAAAGAAATACCACAGACCTTTTTTCCCAGCTACCCAGAGTGGTCTGAGAAAAGGTGAGATGGTAAAATTCCAAGATGATATCCTAATGCTCTGGAAGTAGATTTTCCTAAAGTTCTGGTCTGACTATGCCAAAGACATTGTCATCTTCCAAGTGAGTTCTGTTAGATGATTTTCCTATTGTTCCTCTCAAGGTGAGATTTTATCCCTGGAATGTATGTTGTGAGATGGTTTTCTCTGATCCTTTACTCTTTTAGTTCTAATAAATATTTCTTTAAAATATATTTTTCTGTTTGAATACTTTTGTTTTAAAGAATGCATTAATATTTGCCCCACACAACATAACAGCCTTCTTTTGAAACAAAATATTTTTTTCCCTAGGCCCAAAAGCATTTACATTTGGATGTAATAAACCATAAGTAGGCAATTATGAGATATTTATAATGAAAAGAAAGTAGCATTTGAGCTGTATTTTTTAAAAATTTTTAAACCCTTAACTTCTGTGTATTGACTTATAGGTGGAAGATTGGTAAGGGTAGGCAATGGGGGTCAAGTGACTTGCCCAGGGTCACACAGCTGGGAAGTGTCTGAGGCCGGATTTGATCCTAGGACCTCCTGTCTCTAGGCCTGGTTCTCAATCCACTGAGCTACCCAGCTGCCCCCTGAGCTGTATTTTTAAAAATTACTTATTTTTAAATATTTTTTCAAGGTTACATGATTCATGTTCTTTCCTTCCCCTCTTCCCTTCCTCCTCCTGGATATGACAAGCAATTCCACTGGTTATACATGTATATATACGCATATATATGTATATACTCAGTATCTACTTCCAAATTATTCATTTTTGTAATAATCTTTTAAAAACAAAACCCTAAGTCCTATACCCATATAAACAAATAATCATATGTTTTTCTTCTGCATTTCTCCTCCTACAATTCTTTCTATGTGGGATAGCATTCTGAAGCAAAATATTTTTATAAAAAGAAACCATTTCTGCAAACTAACACATGGATAACATTTGCCAACATAAGATCTTCTAGTGGAGTTTTGTGGAATGTGAGTAGTGACTGATGGGAGATAGCAGAGAGAACCACCAAAAATAACTCACTATATATAATAATAACCAATAAGAACTCATTGTATCTCCTTTTTGCTTTTCTCATCCCTCAGCCTTCCTAGAAATGTCTCCTTCCTCTTTTCCTGTCCAACTTGATGTAGACCCCTCATTCCCACTCTTGGTAGAAGAGACCCCAGAGTACCCACTTCTTTTCTACCTTTTGGCCCCTCTCTTACCTACAGTTATGGGATTAGTCTTTCTAGCAAGCCCTCCTGCTGTGGGGCAGGAAAAGGGGCATGGAGCTCCCATAAAGGGATTAAACACTTGGAATTTATTACTCAAGAGTTTCTAGGCCATTAGGCAGTGCCACCTTAACTTGCTATCCATAAGTGTCTCAGACAAGCTGTCTGGATTCATGTCACAGTAAGTTATGCAGTCTAGGTCTGATAAAAATAAGAAAAAAATTAACATGGATGAGCGCCCACTGTGTGCCCTAGGTGAATTTTTTTTGGTACCAATATTCTAAGGAGGCACTATCTGTAACTGCTCACATCAACTTCCATATTCATAATGGACTCAGTGATTATATATCAGCTCTTTGGGATTCAGTCATGCAAAAATTATACTAAAGAAACTGGTATGATTTGAAGAGGGACATCAGAAAACTGTTAAGTTAAAATTCAAAGCAAAAGAACCCCCCCTCCACTTAATTTTTCTTTAATGTATCAAAGGAACTTCAAGAGCATCCAAGAAAGGACTTTCTAGATTCTCTCTAGTAGGTCCCTAAAAATTACTGGAGAACCAGATATTCTAATTTTAATAATGTTTTTATTTGCCCCTCATTACATGTAAAACTATAACATCCTTTTTTGTTCTTTAAATTTTGAGCTCCAAATTCTCTCCCTTTTTCTGACCCCCCCCCCCCGCCTTTCTCCCTCCCTGAGATGGTAAACAATCTGATATAGATCTTACATGTGTAATTATGTAAAACATTTTTCCGTATTAGAAAGAGAAAAGAAAGAAAGTGAAATATAGTACGTTTCAGTCTGCATTCAGACTCCATCAGTTCTTTCTTGGGCAAATGGTATTTTTCATCATGAATCTCTGGGATTGCCTTGGATCACTGCATTGCTGAGAATCATTAGGTCATTTCTAGTTGTTCATCAAGAAATATTGCTGTTACCGTGTATAATGTCCCTCTGGTTCTGTTCACTTTGCTTTGCATTGGTTCATATAAGTCTTTCCAAGTTTTTCTAAAATCATCCTGCTTGTCATTTTTATAGCACAATCATATCCCATAACTAGCATATACCACATTTTGTTCAGTCATTTCTCAATTGATGGACAAAAACTGCTCAATTTCCAATTCTTTGCCATCATAAAAAGAACAGCTATAAATATTTTGTACAAGTAGGCCCTGTTCCATTTTTTTGTGATCTCTTTAGGATATAGACCTAGCAATGGTATTGATGAGTCAAGGAGGAGAACCATATATTCTAGATTTTACGGGAGCATCCCATTTGGGCTACCACCTCAACTCAACATTCACAGTTTTGTAGATTAAGTCCCCACGGGAGGTAAATATTCCTATGCCTTGGGGTACTCTATGCAGAACAAAAGAAAAAGCCTAATGGTATGAGGGCTGAATGGCAGCCCTGATGGTTAGGCCTGGTGATCCTCTGGCTTACCAGAATTATGGTTGTGGGTGACTTCTTGCTTATGAAGACATTTGAGAAACTATATTTGTTCAGCAGCTTAGGGTCCTGGTTGGATCTGGGCAAGCAATGGGTCAGACTGAGGTCTTTCAGGTAAGGGGTCCCAAGCTTATTGGTGAGCTTCACCTCTGGTAATATTTTTCCATACACAATTATTATGGATTTCATTACTTAGTCTTAATATATATATAATATTTTGCCCATCTTTTTCCCCCCTCACTTTTTCATTCCTCCTTCTGTAGGGAAATGTTCATTAATTAATTAAGAGTTCATTAGGAAATAGGGTTAATTAGCAAAATTTATTGATAGATACATAAGAGAGATAAGAGAGATGAGTGAGTTGGGGTTTCTTTAAATTTGAATGGAATCTCAGAGATGATTGATCGGAGAGAATTTTCCCAAGGAACTTTGGGAAAGACAGTTGGACCAATGATTCTCTTTTGGGCTGACCTGGTTCAAGGAAGGTTGTCCAAAGAGCAGCTCTGTGAATTTGGAAAATCTTGGTGAATTCACATCCTAAAAAATCATCTTATCAGGCCAGAGGAGATTGTTGGGTGCAGTACCTGTGTTTGCCCCAATAGGTGGCAGCAAAGTCTGACCTGTTTGAGTGAACAAGGTAGTAGAATTTCTGACTAGCTGGAAATCAAATCTGAGCATCAGGAAAGAGAACCCTGATTTATTCCTCTCTGTTTAGAAGTTTATATTTTAGATTAAGATAGATAAGGATTTGGGGTTTTAGATAAATAGGAAGAGATGATAGCCTAAACTCTGCCAAAGACAAAGCAGGTCCTTGCGGACCAGATTAGCTGGGTGGTTATAGATTTTATTAGAATAGGGACCTTACATAAACATTAGAAATACTTTCTACCTGTCTTTCTTTTACTTTCCCTTCCTTAAATTTTTATACCTACAATAGAGTTTTATATAACTGGCCTGAGCCAGAATTCTTTTAGACTGTTTTGAGAAGCCATCCTTCTCAACAGTCAAAAATAACAGCCTGTCCACTCAAGACACAGGGATTGGTGATACCCATATCAATACTATGTTCATTACTGTATATTCTGTACTTAATCTAGTCCCCTGATCCACTACTCTCTTAGCCAGTACCAGATTTTGATTACTGCTTTGTAATACAATATGAGATCAAGTACAGATAGGCCACCTTCCTTCATATTATTTTTCATTAATTCTCTTGTTATTCACGATCTTTTGTCCTTTAAGATGAATTGTTATTTTTTCTAGCTCTATAATTTTTGATAGTATAATTATTATGACATTGAATATTTGGGTCAAATTGTAATTTTTATTATTTTGGCTTGGCTAACTAATGAGCAATTCATATTTTTCCAAATGTTGGGATCCAACTATGTGAAAATTGTTTTATAATTGCATTCATACAATTCTTGTATTTGTCTTGGGAGTTAGATTCCCAAGTACTCTATCGTGTACATTTATTTTAAATGGAATTTCCCTTTCTATCACTTGCTGTTGGCCTTTGTTGGTAATATGGAGATGATTTATGTGAGTTTATTTTACATCCTGCAACTGTGCTAAAGTTATTTCAAATTAACTTCCATTTGAAATATTTTCTTTTTATTTTCTAGGATGCTGTAGGTATTATATAATTTGCAAAGACAGTTGTTTCCTCACTGCCTATTAATTTCTTCTCTTATTGCTATAGCTGGAATTTCTAGTACAGTATTGAATAATGGCGGTGATAATGGGCATCCTTCTACACTGATCTTATTGGGAAGGCTTCTAGCTTGTCTTCATTACAGATGTTTGTTGATGGTTTTAAATACTATTCACCATTTTATAGAAAGCTTCAATTATTTCTGTGCCTTCATATTTTTAATAGGAATGAGTATTAAATTTTGTCAAAAGCTTTTCCTGCATCTATTGAGATAATATATAATTTTATTGGTTTTGTTATATAGTCAATTGTGCTGATAGTTTCCTAATACTGAATTAGCCTTGCATTCCTTGTATAAATCCCACTTGGTCATGGTATATGAATTTTGTAAAATATTGTTATAATGCCCCTGCTAAATTTTTTGTTTAAATTTTTTGGATTCATATTCATTAGGAAAATTGGTCTATAGTTTTATTTCTCTGATTTATCTCTGCCTTGACTAGGTATCAGCACCATATTTATGTTGTAAAAGAATTTGGTAGGATTCTTCTTGGTTTAGGTATATTTGTATAAAACATTTCCATATAATTTGTGTAATATTGGAATTGTTCTTTATATGCTTGATAAAATTAACTTCTGAATTATAGGATTTAAATTAATGTCCAAGTATTATATTTTATAAAGTTTATTGATAATCACTTGAAGTAAAGGAGTAAAAAGGAATTAGAAGTATAAAAACATAATTATCTAACCAAAATAAGACCATGTGAATAGTTCTCTTGCTTCTCCCAAAAATCCTGTTTCAGCCAGCCCTGATCATAAGAAAGAGAGAGATGAGGGGTTATACAAAAGTGTATATCCCCCTTATGTCAGCATGTAATGTGGGAAGGAAAGTGGGATGTTGGGAATTGAAGTTTTAAGGTTCAGATACTGATTATGCAATGTGTAATATGTGATTCCCATGGGGAATGAGCTTGTAGAAATCTTCCAGATTTACATGTCTAGTTTCCCATGGAATCAGTACACATAACCAACATATCTCTAAAGATCTTTAGTTGAGGTACATACAATATTGCACTTTCTAAGGAGAAATTGCAATAATTTGTGGATAAGAGGGAAATAAAAGAGAAAGAGAACAAAACTAATGATTGCTAGGTGCATGGACAAAAAGCCAATTAGGGGGCAGTCCCCTTTGGCATAAGAATTTACATTCAAAATAAATGTATTCAACCCCCCAGTTCAATTTCACTATATCCCAAAGTTCATTCTGGATCCTTTGGTGTAGGTGTAGTATGAGGTTTCTGCAGGCATCTCCATGGCAACTTCTACAGTTCACGTTCTTGATTTGGGGAGGTAGCAAGTTTCTTATCCTAAAATTACTCTCAAATGAAAAACTTTTTATAAATTTAGAATTTTATGACAGTTATACAATCCCTCCTGAGGAAGGTGTTTATAAACACATGGATCACCCTGAGATACATGGCTGAGTTATGAGGTATGTGAATCAATTGTTAAAAGGAAGTTAAAAAACCATTAAAAAAACAAATAGAAGAAAAGAAGAAAAAAATCAAAATTAAATAGTATATAAAGATTCTGAGTAAACAAGAATAAACCTATAGCAGGTCCTAGAGTTAGGGCCCAATAAAACTATTTATGTCCCATAAGCCTGTAGGACCATTGCAACAATATGCACTTACCCAATCAGCAGCCAGGACTATAGAAAATTGCCACAGTATGAAAGACAGAAAAAGGACTATACTTTTGCAGTAAATGGGAAATATCATTCCCTGGTCTGATTTTACCTTCACTCTCAGGGATAGGGGAGCCAGAATTATAGCCAAACCAAGGCTTCAAACTTTGTTTGAACCTGGCACAGGGAAATCCTGCATCTGATGTTGTCAAATAGCTGCTTACTTGAATCTCAAAACAAGTCCTCTGTCTTGGCACAGATTCTCATTAATCTCAATGAGATTGGTTGGTCTTCTTGACCTTGTGCTTCTTGGAATTGTATAATGGCTCTTTTGTGAACCCTTCTCCTGGAATTAGACACAATCATTAATCAAAGTCCTATAATATTTAACAATCAATGGCAGGTTTCCATAATCTAAAGCTTTTGAGTATGCATTAATATTAGGGCTAATGGATGTTGTAAACTTAATGCAAAATAAAAAAAATACCCATTAATACTGGTAACATGTGCTTCAAGTACAGAAAAATGAGAAAGGAAAGAAAATTCAAATACTCTATTGCACATACAAGGAAAAACAATGATAAAATTTATATATATATACATATAGATACATAGTTCACAGTGTCACACTGTGTTACCCAAGGAGAGGCAGAATATAAAGGTTTCTCACCCAAAAAATGATATCCATGTTCCTTTTTAACTTGGCCATGATCCACAGTGTGAGTGCAAATGATTTTTACCAAGGAACAGCTTTATAAAACAGTAGTTTAACAGGTAATGCACAAAGAAGTACCAAAATCTCCAAAATCACAAGAGGCCATTTAATGACAATAGCAAACAAACTTGCTATCATTAGGATACACATGAGTCTCTATAGCCACTTAAGCTCATGAATACGTGTCACAAGTTCTCCAGATCTAGCCAATCTTTCAACCTTGGCTGAGATATTTTTAACAAAATCTATTACTGCTATAATTCCAAAATTTGGCAGAGGAGCCCAAAAAAACCACAAACTTCTGTACTGCTGATGAAAACCTTTTGGGTCTAAAACATCATCAAGATCATTCTGGTGGAAGGGTAGAGTAAACTGAAGAGTTACAACTATAAAAACCATCCAGAAGCCACTAGGCTTCATGGGAAATGCTCCATCTCAGGAGCCATCTAGAGGTACCATGCCCCGTAGGAAAACCTTCCCACCTCCTAGATGAGACTGTAACAGCCGTAAAAGGCATGTCTTTATATGTCTCATCCATTACATTTTTTTTAAACCCTTGTACTTCGGTGTATTGTCTCATAGGTGGAAGATTGGTAAGGGTGGGCAATGTGGGTCAAGTGACTTGCCCAGGGTCACACAGCTGGGAAGTGGCTGAGGCTGGGTTTGAACCTAGGACCTCCTGTCTCTAGGCCTGACTCTCACTCCACTGAGCTACCCAGCTGCCTCTATCCATTACATTTTTATAAATGTGAAGGGAATACAATAGTGTTATTCATTTCAACTACTTCATGTCAGCTACTGAATGGACCCTTACTTTCTGTTACAAACAACTCAAAGGTAGGCAAATGATTAGTCAGAGGTAGAGGTGCTACTAGATATCCTGAAAAGTTACTTCTGGAGACTCCTTAAAATCAATTTAAATTTTTAGGTCATTAAATTCTCCAAAGGTTGTATACGAGTTGTAACCAATTTGATGGACTCCATCTGTCATCATCTATATGACAATTAACAAAGGCAAAAAGGAATAAAAAGCCATTTAGGCAATATGTGACCTCAATGGATCTGATGAAAAACCTAGCATCCATAAGGACCCTTGCTCCTTTGCTTTTGCTACGGAAAAGGGTTTGTCCAAGTTGACTATGGGCTTCTACAATGGTATTTTCTCCAGTTCACTCATATGGGAGGGTACAAATAAAGACAGTGTGACAGAATATAAAGCTAATAGCCAAAACACAGTAGCTGAAAATGACACAGTGCAACAGAAGATATTAGATAATATTTGAACTTAAAACCAAAATTAAATCTTAAAGTAAACAATCAGCAAATACAATATATGTGATGGGATATAGGTGCTGAATTCAAGAGTCCTTTTCTCCAATTCTAATAGCTGCTTTACAGAGACTTCTTTACTATTTGGAGGGGAACAAACTGGAACAGTCAACATCAGTAAAACAATGGAATATGAAAAGGCTTAAAAATTCACCTCCAGATTCTTTAAGGTTCCTTCCCTTCCTAAATATCATCACCCATCTAGATTCCTTTGGTCACACTTCTGGGGTTCCTCATACCTACACTGGGCATAGTGTGGACAAACCCCATAGTGGGTGTGTTGCAGAGACTGGGCAGACCAAAATGGCAAGGGGCTGTAGTGAGATGAATCTCCCCTTTAATCTCAAGAGTATTCAAGCTATCAACTGCAAGGTTCTCCAGTCAGTACACCTAGGAAAGGTAGCAGGAAAAGACACCCCAAAACTTTGAGCTGTGCAAGCTCAGTAGGGCTCTCCCAGAATGGGAGTTATTTGAGATAGGCAGAAACTTGGTCATGCTTGCAATTTTACTTATTAAAATGATTGCAAATCTACTTCCTATCTGTAGGTGGTACGAGCCTAGTATGTACTGATAGGAATAAAAATAAGAGTAACCTTCCTTCCCCTCCCCCCAGGGGTATAAACACCAGAGAACACGTGCTACCAAGTGGGAGTGCTGGGATACTAGCTGAGGGGCACCCTAGACCCCAGTGCTTTAGACATGTGGCAGTTTAGGAAAGGCCTTAAAGAGAGAGCAAACTTCTAGGAGCAAGATAAGGCTAAACTTTCTCAATTTAGCCCAATAATTAATACCTTCTAATAACAAGAAAAAAACTGAGCTGAAATTATTAATTTCCTTCAACACTCTGGGATTCTGGGCTCCAAGGTGGTAACTTGAGGAGGAGGTGGGGCAGGGTTGCTTCCCCCAGATGAAAGGAGTTCAGAGTGTTAGAGGCTAATTGTTGCTAAAACAACAACAACAACAAAACAACAAAACAAAACAACAACAACAACAACAAAACAACAACAAAACAACAACAAAACAACAACAACAACAACAACAACAACAACAACAACAACAACAACAACAACAACAACAACAACAACAAACAAACAAAACACCTGGATTACCAGGCTGCAGTGAGCAATGGCTATCCTGATGCTTTCAGTTTAAGAGGAGAAAATGGGATTTGGATCTTATCCTTCTACTTCCAAATGACTCTTATATGGTCAATTGGCAGTGGGAGGCAGCAGTGGGAGAAAAGCGGCTTGGACGGCAGAAGTAGCTGGCCTTCTAATGCTTTATAGTCTTAGACCAATGGCTGTGGCCTTGAAGCTTATCTGTCCTGCTCTACTCATTCTACTCATTTAGAGAGTGTAATGAATATTTGTTAATTAAGTAACTAATAAAAGATTATTAAGAGGTTAGGTATAGGTGTATGGAGAACTGAGTTTTAGTGAGCTGGATTTCTTTAAGTCAGAGTGGAGTGGAATCTTAAAAGGATGACAGGAATAGAACTGTCCCAAGGAGCCTTGGGAAAGACAGCTGAACCAACGATCTCTCTTTGGACAGTCCTGAATAAGGAAGGCGGTCCAAGGAGCTTGCTCCAAGAGTTGGGAGATCTGTTGATTCTCACTTGGAAAAATCCCATTATCAAGAAGAGAGAGAAAGTGGTGGTGTGGTTCCTCTGTTACACTAGTAGGTGACATTACAGAGTGATTGCTGAGTGAAGGTGTCAGTGAAGAATTCTGACAGGTTGAGTTATATCTGAGCAGAAGAAGAAATAGTTTTACCTATTACCATTTATAAAATTATATTTTAGTGTTAGGATAGAAAGATAGCTAATTGGGGTATTTATTTAGACAGAGTAGAATAAGGAGGATTACCTTTGGTAATCAAGAAGAAGCCTTTTATAAGACAGATTTTTGGGAGAAATATAAATTAGATTTTATTAATGTTAGAGAATAGCTTTACCATAATTACCTTTCTGCTTCCTTTTCCTTTCCCTTTCTTACCATTTTAAAAGTTATAATAAATAGGATTTTATATAACAAATCTGAGCAGGATTTTTCTTCAACTGCTTAGAACAACCATCGTTTCTCAACTGTCAACCCAGGATTACATCAACTTAAGAACCTGTCCTTTACTAACAACTATTGGTAAATACAAAAACCAGTAAATAACAAGGGTAAATATATCTTATTACAAGGGGAGCAAGGGTCCTACACTCCAGACTTCAGGTTGCCAAAAATATAGGATTTAAATTAATGTCCAATACTCCAAGTATTGTATTTTATAAAGCTTATTAATAATCACTTGATGTAAAGGAATGAAAAGGAAATGGAAGTATAAAAACATAATTATCTAACCAAAATAATACCACATGAATAGCTCTCTTTCCTCTCTCAAAAAAGCCTGCTTCAACTAGCTACAATCACAAGAAGAGAGAGAGAGAGAGAGAGAGAGAGAGAGAGAGAGAGAGACAGAGACAGAGACAGAGACAGACAGAGAAAGAGACAGAGAGAGAGAGATCTCCTTCCCCCAAAAAAGATTATACTCAGTTTTGTTAGATAATTCTTGGTTGTAATCCTAGCTCCTTTGTTTTCAAGAATATCATATTTCAAGCCCTCTGATCCTTTAATGTAGAAACTGCCAAATCCTGTGTTTTCCTGTGTTTTTATATGAAAATTGTTTCTTTTTGGATACTTGCAGTATTTTCTCCATAGACTGAGAGCTCTGGAATTTGGTTCTAATATTCTTTGGAGTTTTCATTTTAGTATCTTTTTATTAGTGGATTCTTTAAATTTTTATTTTATCCTCTGGCTTCAGGGTATCAGGGTTGTCTGGTCCTCCATACTTGAAATAGTGTGCTAGGCTCTTTTTTTGATCATGTCTTTCAGGTAGTCAAGAATTCTTTTTTTTAAACCCTTACCTTCTGCCTTAGAACTAATACTGTGTAGGGCTAGGCAATGGGGTTTAAGTGACACAACTAGGAAATGTCTGAGACCAGATTTGAACCTAGGACCTCCCGTCACTAAGCCTGACTCTTAATCCATGAAGCCACTCAGCCGCCCCCTAGTTCAATAATTCTTAAAAGATCTCTCTTGTATTTTCCAGGACAGTTGTTTTTGCAATGAGGTAGTTCACATTTTGTTCTATTTTTTCATTCTTTTGCTTTTGTTTTGTGTTTTTCATGTCTTATGTAGTCATTAGCTTCCACTTGTCCAATTCTAATTTTTAAGGAATTTTCTTTGATGAGTTTTTGTATCTTTTTTCTATTTTTTTGTGTTTCCTTTACCAACTTGATTTTTTCATGATTATCTTGTATTACTCTCATTTCTTTCCCTGATTTTTCACCTACCTCATTTGATTTTTAAAATCCCTTTTAAAATCTTCCAGTAAATTCCTTATGGATTTAAGAACAAATTCACATTTTTCTCTAAGGCTATGCCAACAGTTTTTGACATTGGTATTCTCTCCCGAGTTTGTTTTTATTCCTTGTCAACATAATGGCCTTCTATGGTCATGTTATTTTTTAAATTTTTGCTCCTTTTTGCCAGCTTATTTTATGACTCTTAAAACTGTTAAAGTTGGAGTCTGCTGCAGGGATAGAGGAGGCACTGTATTGTTTCAGGTTTTTTGGGCAATGCAACAAAGTGCTGCACCTTGTGTCAGGTAAAGTGTTATCAGCTATCTCCTTCTAACCAGTTGTCTGGTCTCATGTTCTTTTGACTGTGAGCTCTGAAAGTCACTGCTTCTTAGTTAACACAAGACCTATGCTGGCTTACTGAGTGATGGCTGTTACAGACTTGCACTGGGACTTGGAGCCTTGATTCTGGTTTGGGTGGAATGGGATTCTTCAACAGAATGTGGTTAGTGCATATGGGATGAGGAGGATTTTTTCTTGTTATATACTTTTCTGGGCTATTTAAATAAATGTTTTTTGCTTTTAATTGATTTATCTTTTGTCTTGGCCTGGTAAAAGAGAAGTACTGGTAGCAATTTGTAAACTATGCTTGCAAAATAGATGCTGACCCAGTAATACCTTGAATCTAGGTGTAAATTCATAACGGAGGCAGGGAAGGCTGGACAAACATGCTGTAACATATATTCAAATAAATGTTTTTTCAAAATACTCACTTAGGAGAGCCATATATTTATTCCAACAACATTGCTATTACTCAAAAACAGTTTTGGAACTCTTCTGGAACAGAGAATATGGTATTTCTCATAGTATGTAATGTCAAAATTACCCTGGTAGGTATGTCATAAACTTTTAAAATTCACAAAAGATATTCTTGGCTCTGACCCAATTTTAAGTATTTGTTTCTAGAGACTGGCTCCTATTTGGAGTGACTTATATGCTAGACAAGTTCCAGACTTAATCTGCAAATCTTGGATGCCTCTAGTATGATCCATTCTAGTCCTATCTCAGATATTCTAAGGTCCACCCAGTAGACAAGTGCCTTCTTGCTTCCCTTTGTAATGAAATGTCTTTGAAAAAGACAGCTAAAAATGAAACACCCTTATTTTTATCTAAGTAGTTTGATTAATTGGCTTACTTTAAAACGAGTTTTAAAAACTTTACTTTTTCAGAAAATATACTATTTTTCAGGCTATTGTTTATGGCAATAAACTAGAGAGGCGGGGGAAAACTATAAAGAGAAGAGTCATTTAAATTTCCCTAATTTAAAGTAATGACTTTTATCATCATTTATTTTACCTAAAGGGCTCACTAACTCCCAGGTATTGAACAGTTTCCAAGTCTTTTTCTGGAATGTTCTGATAACATTGCATTTTGAGTATTTTTTTCCTTTTCAGTCTACCTGGCAATAGACCTTTGGAAAATGTTATACATTTCAAGTAGTATGCACATTTGGAATTCTATTTAAATCAATTCAATGGATTTTATTTTGCATTACAAAGAGATCAGTTTTATCTCCTACAAATATCTCTACCATAAGCTTGAAATTTTATTGTCTTTTTAAACCCCAGCAAATGCCAGCTATCCTTTCCATTTCCTCTCCATAAGCTAAGGACATTTTCAAGCTCCACTCTGCCTATTAAAAAAATCATTTTCATGAAATAAAGATATCTTGGGACAATGTTTTTTATAAGTCTTTAAGATAGTTTAAAATAATTTTAGTATATTTATATACGTAATATATTAATACTAGTATGTGACACTTTTAATAAACAATGCACAGAAATAATATTCCCAAAGGACTTTTCCCTTTCCTCTTATGGTCATTCTTCTAGAATTGAGGCCTGTAAGATTGAGCAAGGTCTAATTGGTCAGTGGTCTAAAGAGAGTTCTTTTTTAGCTCTAAGTTAGTAGCACTAAGAACATCACCTTTGACTAAGGGAAACAAGTGCTTGGACGTCTCTGTTGGAAGATGGGATTTCTTGCTTTCTTTCCTCCCCTTTTTATCTTCCTATTTCTTCCTGTTCCCTTGCTTTGATTTTAAGCCATTCTGATAGCTTGCTTGTGCAGTTTTTTTTTGTTCAAAAGCATACATATCTCTGGAAAAAAGGCATCATAAAAGTCTACTAAACATTCAGCAAATCTTGAAGTATGTTATTAAAAATGAAAAAAATTCTATTTTGATGTTTAATCTGAAATAATTCTAAAAGCTTTTTCACAAATGCTACCTTCTACTTGATATGACCTTTATCTTAAATCTTAGAATATTCTATTTATAGCATTAAGCTTTTAAAAGATTATAAAATTGATAATTACTTAGGAGGAGCATTACTATGGACAGAATCCAGTTGCCACAACCTTAGAACATCTTGAAGAGAACCAGATACTATACTGTTCTAAAAGCTGTTTAGTTCAGGTAAAGTAGTTCTTTAAAGGAAAGGCTTTTATATTAGACAATGTAATGTGTGCCTCTCTAGATTCATCCATCACTTGTAGAATGGGATACAGTCAACACTGCTACTCAATTGGGATATGATTCCCTGTTTTGGGGAAAGTACTCTGTATTTCAGGATAACTTTGGGGTGTTTTCTAATTCTTTAGGGGAAGGGTTAGGTGGTTGATCCAAACTAATTTTCTTTAATCCTGTTGAATAGCATTTCAAAGGTATTTTAAAGCATATAAAAGTATTCATTATACCTCTATGTCTAAAGCCCAAAATAAATGGTTGGATCAGGAGGAGAGTAAAAATAGGTTGAATCATATAAACAATTGATTCCTTGACACTTCCTGAATTTCAGCTTTTTAACTTCTTCCTAATTTTCCTAGCCCCTTAGTTCCTCCTAGTGACAAGGCCTCCTTGCCTTTTTTTAAGCTTTGGATTTTATCACAATGTAATCATTCAAATACAAAACCAGTAATGGATTATCAATTGATGCTTATTTTCCCTGAAATTCAGATTCCTGACTCCTAGGCTCCTAGGAGTAGCCTGTCTCATAGAAAAGGAGAGATGCTTATTCCCAGATCCAATTGCTTACCCTCCAAATGGGCACAACGCCTGCATGGGAAGTTGTCAGTTTTACATAGTCTGTTGCAATTCTGCTCACATGTTCATGAGACTTGCTGGATAGTACCTGGCCAGGCAAACATCTTTGCCATATCCTTTAAGCAGGGGGTCTCATGGGTCTATTTAAGACCTTACTCATGGTTTTCTGTGAGTACTGAGGATCACAAATGTGACGTGACCTCAATATTGTTCAGTCACATGCAGTATGTGCTCAGATCAAAGACTTAGTGAGACTAACTGTAAGCATAATGCAATTCTTTCTAACATCTCTTTGACCGTGGATAAGGTTAGATTTTTTTCATGGACATTTTTCTATTAGGACACTATCTGAGTGGTAGTAGACAAATTGACCAAGAGAGCTCATTTCCTTCCCCAAGCTATGCCTCTTACTACAGCTGAGGCTGCCTGCCTGTGTCTGAAGGATATTTTCCAGCTGGACAGCTGCTGCTGTTATTTTATCCAAAACTGTTTTCCTTGCATTTCTAGTTAGTTCTTTTCACATCCCTTAGATCTTGTATTTATTTATGTATTTATATTATTGATTTAATTTAATCATTTTATTACATTTTAGGTTTAAATTAAATATGAAATAAATTAAAATAAAATATTAAATAAATGTTATTTACTCATATTATTTATACTTATTTATAAGTTGCATCTCATCAGTAGATTTTAAGCTCTTTTAGGACTGAGATCGCTTCTTCCTGTGCCACGATCTTTTATTTTAGTCTTTATATCCCTAGAGCCTAGTGCTTTGCACATAGTTAAGTGCTTAATAAATGCTCCTTGGATTTAAATGAATTTGATAGATGTGTGGATTTATTATTCCATAACACATCATAGCCAGGCCCAATGAGCAGAGCACTTGAACTGAATCATTCATTAGTATTTCTCTCTTATCATCATTCTGAGTGGGTTGTATTCCTGCCTGATGAGAAATTCTGTTATGACAAACTGATATAGTCATTCATCCAGAATATACTCTTCTATGCAAACTACATTCAATTCAACAAGTATTTGTTAAGCACCTACACTGTGATAAATGCTAGAATATAGTTTCCATCTGCATTTTTATCCTAATTTGCTCACCCCATGCAATGCAGTTCCCAGCATCAATGATTATGTGAGACAAGTTGGAGACCACAAGTAGCACACACATAGGGGTCCTACCACCATTATTCCCTGAAGAGCCCTTGATCATAGGGTGCCAAGTCTGACTCTTTCAACCTCTGTTTTAGTTGACTTTGCTTAAAACTGTCAGAAGGGCAATACCCTTTTTCTTTATTCATATAGTAATTTCAGTAGTCTATTGGCAAGGACTATGCTTTTCAGTTAATCAGTCAAACAACCAATCCACCAACAAGTATTTATTAAGTACTTTTTATGTGCCAGATCCTGTGGTTGTCACAAGGGGTAAATGTAGAAAAAGAATGAAAGAATTTTTATTTGAAATGAACATTTTTTCTGTCAAATTTTTCAATTAATAAATTTTTTTCTCTCCTCCCTTCCCCTGGAAAAAAAGACCCCCCAACTTTAGGACAAATATGCACAATCAAGCAAAATTATTTCCCTCATGGACCATGTTCAGAAACATATATGCCAGTCTATGCTCTGAGTTCATCACTTCTCTGGTGAGTAGAAGGTTTTATTATGGGTTCTCTGGAATCATGGTTGGTTATGATATTAATCAGAGTTCTTAAGTTTTCAAAGTGTTTTGTCTTTATAATTTCATTATTAATTTTCAATAATTAATAACAAATTTATTATTGAATAAATTATGATGATTCTGTTCACTTCACTCTGCATTAGTTCATAAAAGTCTTCCCAGATTTCTCTGAAACCATTTCCTTAATCATTTCTTAAAGCACAACAAAATTCCATTACATAAAATGATCAGGCAATTCCTCCTTAGATGCTAGTTCTTTGTCACCACAACAAAGCTGATAATATCCGCATAGTGCTTTTCTCTCTCTCTCTCTCTCTCTCTCTCTCTCTCTCTCTCTCTCTCTCTCTCTCTCTCTCTCTCCCTCCTCTTTTTTCTTTTTGGATCTCTTTGTGCTATAGACCTAGTAGTAATTGGTAAAAGGTATGCACTCTTTAGTAACTTGTTAGGCATAGTTCCAAATTGCTTTCCAGCATGGTTAGACAAATTCATAGCTCTAATGTAACTAATGGACCTGTTTGTCATTTTCATTTTTTTTGGTCAACTTTGTCAGTCTGATAGATATGAGATGGAACTTTCAAGTTGTTTTATTTGCATTTCTCTAATTACTATTGATTTGGAACATTTAAAAATGCCTATTTATAAATTAGATTTATTCCTTTGAAAACTTCATGTTTATATCCTTTGGCCATTTATCATTTGGGTAATGGTCTTGGAAAAGAGACCCTTGTCAGAGGAATTTGTTGCAAAGTTCTTTAAAAAATGATAATGTTTCCCTTCTGATTTTAGCTGAATTTGATTTTGTTTGTGCAAAACTTTTTACATTTTATTTTATAAAAATTATCTACTCTATTCTCTGTGATCATTTTTATCCCTGTGTTTGTTCTTCTCCTATCTATAAATCTGAAAGTTTTTCCCTTGCTCCTCTAGTTTGTTTAGGAAGCTATCCTATATGTTTAAGTCATGTATCCATTTATTATGAGATGTTGTACCTAGTTTTTGCTAGACTACTTCCCAGTTTTTTCTAGAAGTTTTATTGAATAATGAGTTTTTATACTAGTACCTGGGGTATTTGGGTTCATCAAACACTAGGTACTATGCTCATTTGCTTCAGTATGTTATGTACTTATTCTATTTCACTGGTTGACCTGTTTCTTATCAAGTATCAAATCATTTTGATGATTACTGCTTTAACTGACTTGAATATAAAGGATGACTTTGTAAGCAAATTAGAGGAGCAAGGAAAAACTACCTTTCTGATCTGTTATTAGAAGAGCTCATGACCAAACAAGAGATAGAGAAAATCATAGAAATAAAGTGAATAATTTTTATAACGTAAAATTAAAAATGAGCATAGTTTAAGATAAACAAATTCTAATGAGGAAGACAACAAAAATGTACAAAACCAATAAGGCATAAATTTGAAGTAGATAAACATACAGAATAATTAAATACAAGGTAGTTTGGGAGGGAGTGCAATAGCAGTTGGGGAAACCAAGAAAAACTTCATGCAAAAGATGATGTTTGAATTACGTCTTACAGGAAAAGAGGGAATATATGAGGGGCAGAAGGAGTACTTTCTAGTCATGGGGACAAACAGAGCAAAGGTGCAGAGATGGGAGAAAAAGTGTCAAGAGTGAAGAATAGTGAGATCAATTTAGCTAGATCATAGTCTGTAGAAATGGGGAAGAATAGATATCTAATAATAATATCTAATGAGGTTGGAAAACTAGGTTGGGGGCCTGGTTATGTATTTTAAAACTAAATAAAAGAGTTGATATTTTTCCTAGAGGCAACTAGAAGTCATTGGAATTGGTTGAATAGTTGAGTCAAATCTATTTTTAAGGAGATTTACTCTAGTAGCAATGTGTAGGATGGACTGGAATGGTGAGATACTTGAGGCAAAGAGACAAATTAGGAGGCTGTTGAAATAATATAGGTGAGATGTGATGAGAGCCCTAACTAAACTGGTAGCTCTGCAGGTGGAGAGAACAATAGGGTGGAATAGATATTATAAAGATATAAATAGCAAGATCTGGCAACTGATTGAATATGTGGAATGAGGGAGAGTGAAAAACCCAGGATAATATTGAGATTAATAACCTCCACCAGCTTTTGCTGCAATGGAACTACTTTGGCTTCAACCATCAATGCTAATTGTGGGTAAGAAGTAATCATTCTATATACCCTCAATTCATGACTTATGTGATATGGAACCCAAATATGTGACAGGGGAACCAACAGAAAATATACACTTGTCGCAGTTGGTAAAGGCCCAATACTAAAAATATCACCTAAAGCTATTATTTTGATAATTGGAGAGGTATTCTGGGGAAAATAATAATGTTCATAGTCTGATGGCAAGAAGAGGAATCAGAAGGAGGCTTTACGGGGGCAGCTGGGTGGCTCAGTGGATTAAGAGCCAGGTCCAGAGATGAGAGGTCCTGGATTCAAATCTGGCTTCAGACATTTCCTGGCTGTGTGATCCTGGGCAGGTCACTTGACCTCCATTGCCTAGCCCTTACCATTCTTCTGCCTTAGAACCAATATACAGTATTGATTCTAAGATGGAAAGTAAGGGTTTTTAAAAAAAGAAAAAAAGAGGAGGCTTTATGGCTCATAAACACATTAACATATCATTGCTGGCTTTGATCTGGATAGGAGAATACAAGCTACTAAAAAACAAGCAAACAGAACCCAAAAGGCACTCCTTACATCTTGATACTCTCTTCTCTCTAGGTTTTTGGGATACCACTTGCTCCTAGTTTCCCTCATACCTATTTTACCTATTTGACTGTTTCTTTGCTAAATCTTCCTCTAGATCATACTCTCAAATCATAGGTTACCTTAGAATTCTGTCCAGATCCTCTTTTCTCTATGATCTCATCAGCTCCCATGGATGCTTAATGCAGATGATTCTCAAATCTACCTGTCTTGCCCCAACCTCTCTGCTAGTTTAGTCTCACAAATCCAACACATTTCCTACTTCAGACATCTCAAACTGGATGTCCAATAGATATCTTAAACTCAATATGTTCAAATCACAACTGACCTTTCCCCCTAAACCTTCCCTATTTCTGTAGGGGCAACACCTTCCTCCCAATCCCTCAGATTTGCAACCTAGGAATTATTCCGATTTTCTCACTATCTCTCATCCTAGATTTCACCTCTGCAACTTCTCTCAAATATGCCTTTTCTCCTCTGATACTGCTACCACCCCCATCCACCAAAGTGATCAGTGATTTAGCTCCATCCTATCACTTATACCTTCTTATACCTTGTCTTCTTATAACTTGCTTCCAACATAAAGTCTTCAATCTAGTGATGTTGGCCTCCTGGCTGTTCCATGAACAAGAAATTCCATTTCTAGGATACAGGAATTCTTTCTGGGTTTCTCCAATGTATGGAATGCTTTCCCATCTTTACTGACTTTTCTGCTTCTTTTAAGTTCCAGTTAAAATCTCACCTTCTAAAGAAGCCTTCCCCAACTTCTTTTAATTCCAGGGCCTTCTCTACATAATACCCATTTCTCTTGTATATAGCTAGCTTCATATATCTTTTTTTTTGCATGTTGTCTCCTTATTAGGATTGTTATTTCCTTGAGGTCAGGGACTGTCTTTTGCTTCTTTTTGTATCCCCAGCATTTAGCACCAGTGCCTGGCACATAGTGGGCAATTAATAAATGTTTATTGATTAATTTCAATTTTCTAATTTATATGAACTCTCTCACATCTGAAGCACAACCAGTTAACTAATTTTCTTGTTAGACTTAACCATTGAATCATAACATTCTATTTTGCACCATGTTATGATAACATTTTGGTTCTCCCAAACTGGACCCTGCCTTTTTGTACTACAGACAAGAAAGCTTTCTTCCTTTCCAGTCTTTAAGAATTGCCTAATCACTGGCCAGCCTTGCCTTTTCTATACTAAAACCAGTCAACATTTATCTTAGAAGGCATGTGTTCACATCTAGCTTGATCAACACAAATTCAGACAATATAACCCCTTGCTTACAATAACTTTGTTAATAATACTATATATCTAGTATATATCTAGTACCATTATATCATGTAACACTCTCCTAGTACTTGATTAAAATTCAGCTGTAAGTAGTATCTAATCATAGATAAGAAGTGAGAACATCTTATGCTTGCAGGTTGTGTGTGTGTGTGTGTGTGTGTGTGTGTGTGTGTGTGTGTGATCTTTACCAAATTGGAAACATCAATCCAGGTGGGATATTATGTTTAATACCCCTGAATGTGGGATAGTACAAATTTTTGCCTAACCCCTTGTTTTCTACTTCTTATATTTCTGCATAAAAGCAGTACTTGAAAATGTTGTGGTCAGTTAAATGCTGGCTATAAAATTAGTGATTCTGGTCTATAGTAGAAGCTGGGAGGTGGGTATTGGGGTTTTTTCCTTCTTAGCATTATGTGACTTTCCCAGTAACATAAAAAAGAGATTGTAGAACTGATATTTAAATTTAGAATCTCCAGCTCCAGATCCAAGACCCTTTCTATGTGGAGGATTTTTCATGTTTAACTTTTCTATTTCTCAATGAAGGACTAATAGACAAAAGACAGACACAGCTTAAAGGAATCATAGTAATAGTTCACATCATAACAATGAAGTCTTTAATACTAATGATTTTTACTGAGCCTGAGATTTCAAACATATAGCATTTAAGAACATGTTTAAGTAAAAAAGTAGTTTTCTAAAATGACCTGGCATCAAGGTTATGGTAGTGGAGAATACAAGCCACTAGAAAACAAACAATCCAAAAGGCACTCCCTTGCATTTTCTTGATACCCTTTTTCCTCTAGATTTTTGGGATACCACTTGCTCCTAGTTTCCCTCTTAACCTATCTTACCTCTTTGACTGTTCCTTTGCTAGATCTTCCTCTAGATCAGCGATTCCCAAAGTGGGTGCTACCACCCCCTGGTGGGTGCTGCAGTGATCCAGGGGAGCAGTGATGGCCAAAGGTGCATTTATCTTTCCTATTAATTGCTATTAAAATTAAAAAAAATTAATTTCCAGGGGGCTAAGTCATATTTTTTCTGGAAAGGGTGTGGTAGGCCAAAAAAGTTTGGGAACCACTGCTCTAGATCATACTCTCAAATCACAGGTTACTTTTAGGGTTCTGTCCAGGTCCTCTTCTTTGGACAGTCTATTGATGGGCTTATCTGTGAAGGATCTACCAAGCCAGAAAGGATTCAGAGATAAGCCAGCAATAGACTGTCCAAAGAACTAGCCTGGCAAAACAGAAAATTTCATCATCATGAGCCTGGCTGCTAAATAATGAACTTTTTTGGCCATGTGACCCATAAAATTGATCAAAATATAAAACAATGTTCCTCTTCCACATATGCTATGTTAGTGATGAAGTGGCTGAAAAGGCCTGGAGGAAGCTAAGAATCACACAGCTCTTATGCCATTTACTAAAATTAATATAGTTGTGGGTACTCTTCATGTGCGCTTTTTGTCCAATGGCTTGACATATCACTGGAAGAATAAACCTCATCTATGCTAACTTTCTTTCTAAATCTAAGATCAGAAGACATAAATAAATTGTAACTAAATGTAGTTATATCTCATAAGTTCCCCTCAAAACGTCAAGTAAGGGAGTTGATGGAATTGGTTTCATCATGTATCGAAAGTCAACAAGAAATGATTTCGTGGATACTTGATCAATTTGGTCCAGATAGAGACTCCTTCATCATTTCAGAGGGAGCTAATAAAATGTTGGACATGGAATCAGAAGGCTCAAATTTAAATCCAACCTCAGATACTTACTACCTGTGTGACCCTAGGCAAGTCACTTAACTTCTATTTGCCTCAGTTTCTTCAACTATAAAATGGAGATAATAATACCACCCACCTCACAGGGTTGTTGTGAAGATCAAATGAGGTAATATTAGTAAAACATGCTTAACGGAGTGTTTGGCTCATAGAAGTTCTATATAAATGTTTTTTCTTCTTTTCCCTTCTTCTTCTTCATTTTCCCATTCTCCATTTCTCAGGTAAGTTTAAGCACGCAATAAGAAAGCCTAAAGATCATAGAGATGGTCTCAGACAATAAACACACAATTTCTTTGCCAAGCAAGAAAACATGGTAGTCAAGAGAGGGCAACTCTGTAAAAAAATTCAATACAAAATCATTTGCAAAATATGGAGAAGAGAAAGTATGAAAGGATTGCTATCAGGATTGATGTAGTACCCATATTGATAAGTTCATAGATATACCAAAATTAAAATATATTTTACATATTATGTGGAAAAATTAAATTGTACATATAGGTCATCCAAGTTAATTTATGGTAATTTAAAAAAGTGAACGATTCATGGATTCTCAGATTAGTCCATTTATCATATTTATAATAATCAAACCCAATATTGTAGGAATATGTTGTATATTATGTAGAATGCATTTTCTCTTGTGCCATTAGAGGGCAGTATATGCATCACCTTGAGTTCAAAAGAAAATATATAGGAAAATAAGCAGAACCAAGAGGATGTTGTACACAGTAACAGGAATATTGTGGAATGATTAACTGTGACAGACTCAGCTACTCTTTTTTTTTTAATTTTAAACCCTTAACTTCTGTGTATTGATTGGTAAGGGTAGGCAATGGGGGTCAAGTGACTTGCCCAGGGTCACACAGCTGGGAAGTGTCTGAGGCCGGATTTGAACCTAGGACCTCCTGTCTCTAGGCCTGGCTCTCAATCCACTGAGCTACCCAGCTGCCCCCAGACTCAGCTACTCTTAGCAATACAATGATCCAGGTCAATTCTGAGGGACTTATAACAAAGAATGCTATCCACTTCCAGAGAAGGAACTGCTAGAGTCAGAATACAGATGAAAGCATTCAATTTTTCACTTGTTTATTTGGGTTTATGTTTTGGGGTTTTGGTTTTATATGATTATTCTCTTACAAAAACGAACAATATGATATGTTTTGCAGGATAATACATATATATCCCAGACAGAATTGCTTTTCAGCTGGGGTGGGATGGAAGGAGAGGGAGGTGGGTGGGAGGGGAATAATTTGGATCTTATAATTCTGGAAAACTTATGTGGAAATTTGTTATTACATGTAATAGGTAAAATAAAATATCTTTATAAAAATATAAAAGGAAATATATACCTTATTAATTGATGACTTATTAAACACCTTCTCTGTGCATATTAATATTCTAGGCTTTATGGACAATACAAATATAGTTAAGACACAACTCCTGTGCTTTGGTAATTAAAAAATATACAAATATTCAATAAGAGATGTAGGTTAGGGCTAAGTTAAATGCCAAACAAAAGGGTTTATATTTCATCCCAGCATTAATGGGAACCCAATGAATTATTTTTATACTGTCTAGCATAATGCCTTAAAATAACCACATCATGATTTTCCTTTTTTTTTTTTTTTTTTACCAATTTTGCCAATCTGATATAAGGTGGTTCCTCAAAGCTGCTTTAATTCACCTTCTATTAATTAGTAGTGATTGAGAACATTTTTTTAATATGGCTAATGATAGCTCAGCTTTTTTTCCCTCTGAAAACTGCATATGAATGTACACCTTGAACATTTGTCAAAAAAGGGAACACTTTAATGTTCCATTTTTTGCCTTTTATTTTTATTTTTATCTTTATTTTGTTTTAATAACAAATTTACACATAAGTTTCCTAAAATTATATGATTCCTGTTGTCTCCCTCCCTTTATCCTTCCTCTCAGAGTTGGCAAGCAATTCAATCTGGGTATTATCATGCAAAACATATTTCTGTTATTCATTTTTGTAAGTGAATAATCTTATAAAACCAAAACCCCAAATCACATACTCTAAAAAACAAGTGACAAATCATATGTTTTCATCTGCATTTCTACTCCAACAGTGCTATCTCTGGAGGTGGATGAAGTCCCTCAGAATTATCCCGGATCATTGTATTGTTGTTAGAAGCAAAGTTTATCACATTTGATTGTTCCACAATATTTCAGTTACTGTGTATAATATTCTCCTGATTCTTCTTATTTCACTCTGCATCGCTTCATGTAGGTCTTTCCAGTTCTGAAATAATCCTATTCATCATTCCTTATAGCACAATAGTATTCCATCACCATCATCTATACACAATTTGTTCAGTCATTCCCCAATTGAGGGACATCCCTTTAGTTTCTAATTCTTTGCCTGAACAAAAAATGCAGCTTATATTTTTGTACTAACAGTTCCTTTCCCAGTTTTAAAAATTTCTGTGATACATACTTAGTAGTGGTTTTACTGGATCAAAAGACATGTATTCTTTTATAATCTTTTGAGCATAATTCCAAATTGCCCTCCAGAATGGTCAAATCAATTCACAACTCCACCAGCAATGCATCAATGTCCCAATTTTGTCACATTCCCTCCAACATTTATTATTTTCCTTTATTGTCATATTGGCAAATCTGTTAGGTATAAGGTGGTACCTTAGAGTTGTTTTAATTCACATTTCTCTAAGCAGGAGGGATTTAGGATATTTTTTCTTATGATTATTGATAACTTTGATATCTTCATCTGAAAACTATATTCATATCCTTTGACCATTTATCAATTGGGGAATGAGTTGGATTCTTATAAATTTGACTTAGTTTTTTCTCCATTTGGGAAATGAGACCTTTATCAGAGAATTTTGTTATAAAATTTTCCCCCAGTTTGTTGTTTCCCTTCTAAACTTGGTGGCATTGGTTTTGTTTGTACAAAAACTTTTAAATTTAATAAAATCAAAATTATTCATTTTACATCTTATGTTCTTTATCTTTTGTTTGGTCATAAATTCTTCCCTTCTCCATAGATCTGACAGGTAAACTATTCTATGTTCCCCTAATATGCTTATAACATCATCCTTTGTTTAAATCATATGCCCCTTTTGACTTTATCTTGGTATAGGGTGGGAGATATTGACCTAAACCTAATTTTTGCCATACTATTTTCCAATTTAATTTTCTCAGCAATTTTTGTCAAATAATGACTTCTTATCCCTACAACTCGGATATTTGGGTTTATCAAACACTAGATTGCTGAGGTCACTTACCCCTAGTCTATTCCATTGATTCACCCTTCTTTCTCTTAGCCAGTAACAGATTGTTTTGATGATTACTGCTTTATAGTACAGTTTAAGATCTGGTACTGTCAGGTCACAACCCTTCACATTTTTTTATTAGTTCCCTTGATATACTTGACCTTTTGTTTTTCCAGATGAATTTTGTTATTTTTTCTAGTTCCATAAAATAGGTTTTTTGGTAGTTTGATAGAAATGGCGCAGAATAAGTAAGTTAAATTAAGTAGGATTGTAATTTTTATTATATTAGCTTGGCCTACCCACAAGCAATGAATGTTTTTCTAGTTGTTTAGATTTAATTTTTTTTGTGTGTGGAAAGTATTTTGTAATTGTGTTCATATAATTCTTGTGTTTGTCTTGACAAATAGATTCTCAAATATTTAATATTGTCTAAAGTGATTTTAAATGGAGTTTCCTTTTCTAACTCTTGCTAATGATTTTTGTGGGTTTATTTTGTATCCTGCAATTTTGCTAAAATTATTTCAACTACCTTTTTAGTTGATTTTCTAATAGCCTCTAAGTATACCATCATATCATCTGCAAAGAGTGATGGTTTAGTTTCCTTATTGCCTACTTCAATTCCTTCGATTTCTTTTTCTTCTCTTATTGCTACACTCAGCATTTCTAGTACAATATTAAATAAGAGTG
The DNA here is from genome assembly GCF_016433145.1 of Gracilinanus agilis. NCBI lineage: Eukaryota > Metazoa > Chordata > Mammalia > Didelphimorphia > Didelphidae > Gracilinanus > Gracilinanus agilis. The sequence goes on along the minus strand of NC_058132.1, from coordinate 181,286,889 downwards.
GTGATAATGAGCATCTTTGTTTCACTCCAGATCTTATTGGGAAGGCTTCTAACTAATCCCCATTGCAGATGATGCTTAATGTTTTCTTATTCTTATGCTTACTAGTGTTTTCAATAGGAATGGGGGTTGTATTTTGTCAAAGGCCTTTTCTATCTATTGAGATAATCATGTGATTTCTGTTATTTTGATTCTGTTAGTTTGAGTATTAATATGGTCAATTATGCTGATAGTTTTCATAATATTAAACTAGCCTTGCATTCCTGGTAGAAATCTCACCTGGTCATAGAGAAAAATCCCTGTGATATAGTCTCTTTTCTAGTATTTTATTTAAGATTTTTGCATCAGTGTTCATTAATTAAATTGGTCTGTAATTTTCTTTGTTTCTGGTCTTCCTTGCTTAGGTATCAGCATCATGTTTGTGGTATAAAAATAATTTGGTAGGACTCCTTCTTTGCTTATTTTGCCAAATAGTACAAAAATTCACTGAAGAAGATAATTTCTTAAAAATTAGAACTGAGTCAAATTTTTAAGAATACATCCTCCAGTCAAAAAATGGTCAAAATGATATGAACAAGTGGTTTTCAGAATGACCAGGCCTATCTATAATTATATAGAAATTCCCCTGACAACAAAAAAATCATTATTGATGAGAGAAATACAAATTAAAACAACTCAGAGGGGGCAGCTGGGTAGCTCAGTGGATTGAGAGTCAGGCCTAGAGACAGGAGGTCCTAGGTTTAAATCCGGCCTCAGCCACTTCCCAGCTGTGTGACCCTGGGCAAGTCACTTGATCCCCATTGCCCACCCTTACCACTCTTCCACCTAAGAGCCAATACACAGAAGTTAAGGGTTTAAAAAAAAAACAAACAACTCAGAGGTACCACTCTATGCCCATCAGATTGGGCTAATGTAACAGAAAAAGAAAATGTCAAATGTTGGAGGGAATGTGGGAAAATTGGGATGCCAATGCATTGCTGGTCAAGTTGTAAACTGATTTAACTATTCTGGAAAATAATTTGGATCTATGCCCAAAGGGCTATAAAATTGTGCATACCCTTTAATTCAGTTATATCACTACAAGGTCTATATCAAAAAGTGATAAAAAACAAAAAGGAAAAGGACTGATATATACAAAACCTTTATAATAGTTTTTTATGGTGGCAAAAATTTGGAAACTGAGGGAATGTCCATCAATTGAGGAATGACTGATCAAGTTGTGGTATTATTGTATTAGCTTTACTATCATTTCTATGAATTTCTTATTTGGTTAACCAATTTTTTAGTATTAAGTTTTTTAGTATAACTAATTTTAATTTTTCCAGTGACTCTTTAGTGATTTTTGTTGCATTGATGTCAGTAAAACATGTGAATATTTCTGCTTTCTTTTTGTATTTGTCTATGAGGTGTTATGCCCTAATACCTGGCCAATTTTTGTAAAGATATAACTCTTTTGCCATACATCCCTTTTGAAAATTATCACCAAAACATAACAAAACCACTCCATGGACCTCTGTTTTTATTCCCTCTATTACCTCTAATATAAGAATTCTTTATCATCTTCTCATGTAAGGATGTAAACAGTTTAACTTTTAGTCCCTTATGATTATATTTTCATGCTTGCCTTTTTGTTTCTTTTGACTTGTATTTATATTCCAATGTTTCTACTGTCTTGTCATCAATAATGCTTAGGAGTCTTCTATTTCATTAAAGAGTCTTTTTTCCTCCCTCTGTAGGATGATATTAATTTTACTGAGTGCTATTCTTAGTAGTAATATTCTCTTTTTTCCCTCTTATAATATTCTATGCCCTCTGCTCCTTTATGATTGTGGCTGCTAAATATCGTGTGGTTTCTCAGTTCTTTTCACATTGATGAATATGCTCTAGATATTGGCAATGCTATTCATGGAAGTTTTCATTTGGCATTTCTTTCAAGATGTAACTACTGGATTCTTCCTATTTTGTGCTTTGCCCTTTGGTTCAAAGAAATCTGGGCAGTGTGCTTTAATAATTCTTTGAAATATCATATCTAAGCTTATTTTGGTCATGATTTTTGTAGTATAGAGAGAGGATTTACAAAGTTTCCAGAAAGGAACACTTTCAGTAACCTCAGGGGAATTAGATACAATTCTTTCCCATTCAATTGCTTTAGACACAATGTCACAGTTAGAGGTTAAAGAGCAAAAAAGTCTAAATGTTGGCAAGAACTTGATTTTAAAGAAACGACCCACTGATTTAAAAGAGGATAGCAACTGTGTAGGAAAGTCAAAATCCACCTTTCTCAACCCCTTAGCTACAAAATTTCATCCTAAACTTTGGGGAAGAGATAGGGAACAGTTGTCTTCTTCTGAAATCAGTGTAGCTAAACATAACATCAATGAGACTGTTGCTGTGATTGATAATAAAAATCATCTAATGTCAGTCACAAAAATAGTAGGGCAAAATAGGGAACATCAGTCAGCTTTTGAATCAGTAGTTGTACCTGAAGTGTTGAAGGGAACACAATCTAACTATCATACAATCCCGGAGACTACTGAAGGAGAGATTGCTGATTTGAGGCTTGACAGTTCTTTAAAGAGCAGAGTGGAAGATAAATCAAATCAAACTTCCATTTCTGAAGCCCTTAATGAAAGCCAACATGGAACCTGCAATAGTGACAATGACTTACAAGCTCTCAATGAGAGTATGCTCTTTAAGCCTGCTTTCTATAATCCTGTTTCTAAACTGAACTTGCCTAATGGTGCTATAGGAAGTTTGGGTTTAGAGACAAAAGACCATGCGCAACACAGAATCAATGATAAGTGTACACAAAATACTGAGGATTCTTTATTACCCTTAGTGCCAGTGAAGTCCAATGACAGTGGAGAACCCTTAGTTACTCTAGAAATCGGGGGAGTACACTATGAGGGATTACTGGACACGGAGGCAACTTGTTCCGTACTAGGAGAACCACCTGAAGGATGTCAATTTCAAGGCAGTTTTAAGAGTAAGAGGAGCTTCTGGAGCAACACAACAAATCCCAAAGCTAAAAGTTAAAATGTTAAAATTTGGACCTCTGACTCTTGAACACACCTTCCTATTGATGCCATCATGTGCTTCAAACCTCGTGGGAAGAGATCTTCTATGCAAATTGGCTGTAACCATCCAATGTCAACCGGATGGACAAATTTATTTACACATACCCAAGAGATCTCTGAAACACCATCCCATTTTATTTTTAGACACATGTAGTGAGGAACCATCATACCAATCAACTGATAACATCTATGATATTCCAGATTATGTGTGGGCTAAAAATTCAAATGAGGTGGGCAGGATATCGTCAGCGGAACCAGTAAAGATAGAGGTGAAAGAAGGCTTACCTCCAAGAATTCCTCAGTTCAGACTTAGTCAAGAAGTGATAGAATCAGTGAAACCCATCATAGAAAGTTTATTGGAGCAGAGTATATTAAAATATGGATTTTCACAATACAATACACCAATCATGCCAATAAAGAAAGCAAAATTATCTCCTGATGGGAAGACTCAATGGCGTTTAGTTCAAGATCTCAGAGCAATAAACAACCATGTGCAAAAGACCTATGCCGTGGTACCAAGTCCATTGCAAATCATTGCAGCCATTCCATCTGAAGCTGCTTGGTTTACTGTTCTGGACCTGAGCTCTGTGTACTTCTCTGTTCCCCTGCATAGAGACAGCCAGAAGCTGTTCGCTTTCTCCTGGGAGGGTAAATCTGTCTTTTGGATGCGTTTGCCCCAGGGATTTGCAGAATCAGCTTCACTCTTTTGTCAAATTCTGCGGAGAGACCTTGAGTCAATAACATTCCTTGACAGCAAAATGGTACATTATGTTGATGACATCCTGCTAATGTCACCATCTGCTGAAGTCTGTTACACTGATAGCGTACACTTAATCAAAGAGCTAGGAAAAAGGGGCCATAAAATTTCCAAATCGAAACTTCAATTCATGAGGGAAAAAGTAAATTATTTAGGATTCATCCTAGAGAAAGGCTCCAGAAGAATTTCCCAAAAGAGAACCCAAGATATACAAAATTTGAGTTTGCCCTAAGACCAAAAAGCAACTCAGGGCAATCATAGGAATAACGAGCTTCTGTAGAAACTGTATTCCAGGTTATGCTTACATCGCAAGAACTCTGATAGAGCTAACCAAGAAGGAAGTTCCAGAACCGTTAAAGCTGAATAAAGAACATATCCATGCATTAGAGAAATTGAAATCACTTACTCTATCAGCTCCAGCCCTAGGTATCCCTGATCATGACAAACCATTCCTAATTTATGTGCATGAAGACAAAGGGATAGCCTCCAGTATTCTCACACAAACATTTGGAAATAGACTTAGACCAGTTGGTTACTACAGCTCTAAGTTAGATTCAGTGATTTGTGGTATGCCTAGTTGTTTAAAAGCCATAGCTGCTGTAGCCATCATGATTAGAAAATCTTCATCCTTGGTATTAGGGAGTGAACTGAAAGTATTTTCCCAACACCAAGTGGAATCTACTTTAAGAAATACCAACTTGCAAGCATTCACTTCTCAGAGATTATCAAGATACCAAGCGATCCTGTTGGCTAGTGAAAATATAGCTTTTCACTGGTGCAGAAACTTAAATCCTGCTACTCTGATTCCAGATTTACCTCTGGAAGGAGAAAGTCTACACATCTGTGAAGATGCACTTAACATCATGCATAAAACAAGACCTGATTTAGACAATAAGCCAATGAAAGACCCCGATATTACATTATTCACAGATGGATCGTCATATGTAGTAGACAATCAGAGATATACCGGAGCAGCCGTAGTGACAACCTCAGAAACCCTTTGGTACTCATCATTACCATCTACCATGAGTGCTCAAGCAGCAGAATTGGTGGGTCTAATATACGCTCTAAAAATTTCAGAAAATCTCAAAGCTAACATTTTTACCGATTCTCGTTATGCTTTTTCAAGTGTCCATCATTCTGCTATAATCTGGAAAAATCGAGGTTTCATTACATCAAATGGCAAATAAATATTTGCCATACATTACATCGTATGGCAATTTAATTAATCAGTTGTTGGATGCAATCCAATTACCAGCCCAAGAGTCAGTCATCCATTGCAAAGCTCATACAAAAACCCAAGGACCAGTGGAATTAGGGAACAAACGAGCCGATGTGACAGCCAGATATGCAGCAAAATATGGACCTTTGACAATTCTGAACTTATCTTTGGTGGAGGAAGAAGATCTCAAAAATGCATACTCCCCAAAGGAAGTGAAGGATTGGAAGAAACATCACGGTGCATACCTTGTTAATGGAGTTTGGTTAGGAGCAAATGGAAAACCTATGTTACCGAAATCCTTATATTACACCTTTTGCAATGCACTACACCAGAAAGAGCATTATGGAACTCTGGGCATGGCAGATTCTATAAATAGGTATTGGAATGCAAGGGGCATATATGAAGTTGCTATGAGAATTTCACAGAGGTGCAAAATTTGTATGCATTACAACCAGACAATCACAAAAGTTCATAGTCTGGGAGGAAAACCTTTAGCTTACACACCATTTGAATGCTCACAAATTGATTACATCACAATGCCAAGGAGTAAAGGTTATAGGTATGCTTTAGTAATAGTGGATAGATTAACTAAAAGGCCAGAAGCTTTTCCAGCAAAGTGTAACACCTCAGCTTTTGTTGTGAAAATCTTACTAAGAGAATTAATACCTAGATTCTCTATACCATTACATATTGCATCAGATTCTGGGTCCTATTTCACAAATAAGATTCTAGCTACAGTTTATGAAACATTAGGAATTAAGAGACATCTTCACTCAATATTTAGACCCCAGTCCAATGGACAGATTGAATGGGTGAATAAATCTCTAAAAAATCTTGTGGTGGCAAAATTATGTGCAGAATCTCATATGAAATGGCCTGATGCATTGCCATTAGCACTATTCCACCTAAGAAGCCAACCCAACAGCATCACACATATTTCACCATTTGAAATGCTGTATGGACATCCACCATTCCATGGCAAAGTACCTCAAAGCATTCAGAAATTATCACACCTAGGTATGGAATGCAAGCTATATGAATATATCAAATTGCTCAAGCAACGATTAAATCAACTTCACAAATTAGGCTTGATACATCAAAGAGTACCTTTTGATTTTGATCTACACAACTTCCAACCTGGAGATTATGTTTACACCAGAAACTTCGCTAGGAAGTCTGTGTTAGAACCCAAGTGGCTTGGACCTTTCCAAATAATTTTAACAACTCCAAATGCAATCAAAATTGAAGGGAAAGGGGGCAGCTGGGTAGCTCAGTGGATTGAGAGTCAGGCCAAGAGACAGGAGGTCCTAGGTTCAAATCTGGCCTCAGACACTTCCCAGCTGTGTGACCCTGGGCAAGTCACTTAACCCCCATTGCCCACCTTACCACTCTTCCACCTATGAGACAATACACCAAAAGTTAAGGGTTTAAAAAAAATTGAAGGGAAAGATCCGTGGTTCCATGTCACCCATGTCAAGCCAGCTAAAGGCATGTCCCAACAACAACGACCACAAGACCCAGAAACTATACAACACAAAGATCAATTAGCACCGACTGATCAATCAAGCAAGTCCTCAGAAAATCCAAAATCTATACATAAGACCATAGAAACAGAGAAACAATCAGAACAACAATCAGAGCATGAGTCAGAATGTAATGGGGATAATTTGAGGAAAGGTGTGTGGTACAAGGGAATTTTGAAAGGAGGTTATCAGGGATTTATTAAGATAGTAAATCTAGGGTACAGGTAGGCTGGAATAAGGAGATTCAGAATATAATAGGGCTGAAGTCAGGAGTTTAACACTGAAGGAATATGATCTTCAGGGAGAGGGAGAATTAATCTAACAGGCAAATACAGCAGGGCTTATAGACCAGGATTCAGACTTAAACACAGGCTGAGGGAAATAGACTAAACTGAAATTAACAACCAGGCTTTGGTTAATTTCACAGGAAGGGACTTGTTTTGAAGTTACACCTTCCTTCAAGATGGATACCCCGGCTTCCCTTCAAGCCCAGAGTATGTTGGTTCTTTCCCTCTTCTTCCCTCTCTTAATAACTAACTGACAAATTATACTAATAGGTCTGTTGAAACACAAAAGGGTTTATTATCTTCAAAAGGATGATCTGACAGGAAAGTGGATTAAGGAAGCCCTAACAGTTGTCTCAGGAACCTCAGGTGGGGGAAGGGAGGCAGAGATGGAGTCTGAGTAAGGACCTGCCTTTAACCCAAGCTTACAAAGTGCTCTTGATATCTAAAGATATCTAAAGATATGTATCTTGATATATAAATGATGACTGACTAGTTTCTTTATATCTAATATTATCAATTATAGTTAACCCTTCACGAATTTGAACTCCTCTCTAATTACTCTCCTTATTAACTCCACAGACATATAAGGTAAGGGAGGGAAGGTAGGAATAATATAGGGAAGGAAGATATAAAGGGTTTATCCAAAATAACAATTTCTTAAATATTTCAAAGCTAGGCTAAATTTCAATTCTACAGATAGGTAAGGAGGCAGCTCAGCTGGTCAGACAACCTCCCTCCACAGGAGACCCAACCAACTCCTTTTACCTCAAGATTCCAAACCCCTTACTGCTTTCAGAACTCAGCCAAAGCTAGAAAAAAACTATATGACCCCCTCTCTCTATACTACATTTTTCAGGTAATCAGTTATTGTTGTTGTTTGGTTGACTAGTCACGTCCAACACTTTGTGGACTCCATTTGGGATTTTTTTGACAAAGATACCAGAGTGGTTCACCATTTCCTTCTCCAGCTCATTCATTTTATAGATGAGGAACTGAAGCAAATAGGGTTAAGTGCCTTGCCTGGGTTCACATAGCTAGTGTCTCAGGCCTAATTTGAACTCAGGTCCTCTTGATTCCAGGGCCAGTGATCCACCAAGCTGCCCTCAGATTGCGATTCTTAAAAAAATTTAGCTCTTCTAGATTTGTTTTCTATGTTAGTTGTTTTTGATATTAGATACCTTATACATTCTCCTATTTTTTCAGGCTTTTAAATAAAAAATATTTCTTATTATTTCATGAGATTATTAAATTCTATTTGTTTATTCTAATTTGTGATGGAAAAACTTTTATACTAAACTACTTTTTTACAAATTTTTCTTCCGTGACTCTCATTTCTTTACCAATTCTTTCCTCTGTAATAATGAAAGTAAAATATTAAATGTAATATTAATTTAAAAAAAGATTGTGGTCTCTGTTTATAAAATTAACTCTCAAGTCAGGAGTCTGTTAGTAGCTCTCAACACAAGTTTTAATCAAAATGGTGATAAAGTAAAAAGAGGGAAATGTAGGAAGGAGACAGAAAATATCACCTAGCTAAAATACCCTACACGGAATCAGGAAGCTGAAATCCAAAGCCCACCAAGCTGCCAAAGCCTGCAAAAGCCCTCAAGCACACAGCAGGAACCAGAGCTCCCACTCCCGTCTGTGTTCCACCCAAGTGCCAACCTCGAGAAAGCTCAGCCTCCTCAACCATACATTTTTCTTTCTTTCCTCCTCTGTCATGCAAAGTATGCATGCAAATTGGGATAAGGGGTAGGACGAGCTTGGGGAAGACAAGCCTGGGGAATGTATTTTAGCTACACAATCCCCCCTGTGATTCTATTGGGAGAAGAGCATGTGGAAATCTTCCAGATTTACATGCCTAGTCTCCCCAATGAATCATTTTTAAATAACCATCTTATATCTCTCTAAAGATCTCTTACTAGAGGTGCATACAATATTGCACTATCTAAGGGGAAATTGTAATAATTGGAGACAAGAGAAAAAAATAAAAGAGAAAGAGAACAAAACCAATGATTGGTAGGCACATTGACAAAAAGACAATTAGGGGGCAATCCCCTTTGGCATAATAGTTTACATTCAAAATAAATGCGTTCAATCCCCTTCAGTTCAATTTACTACATCTCAAAGTTCATTCTGTTTTTTTTGATGCAGTGTATCTGCAGGCTTCCTTACAGTACCTTTTCCAAACAGTTCACTTTCTTGATTTGGGGAGTTAGCAAATTTTTTTTCCTGAAATTACTCTCATAAATTTTTTTTAAATCTTGAATTTTACAGTAATTTAACAAAAATTATAAAATCCCCCAAGGAGGGTGTTGACCAGCACCTGAATCTCTCCAGGATACAAGCCTGAATTACAGGGTATATGAATATACAATTCTAAGAAAGCAAGAATAAGCCTATAACAAGTACTTAAATGAGGGTCCAATTAAGGTGACTTATGTCCTGTAAGACAATTGTTACAATGTAGCACTTACCCCCTGGCAGTCAGGACTACAGAAATATACTATATATAGAAATATATTACAAGACTTCAGAAAATAGCCATACTATAAAGAGAGAAAAGGGACTAGATTTTAAAGCAAAAGAGAAATATAATTCTTTGATCTGATTTTACCTTCACTCTCAGGGATAGGGGAGCCAAAATGGCAGCCAAACTGAGGTACTTGTTGGAAACCTGGCACGGGGAAATCCTGCGTCTGATGTTGTCAAACAGCTGCTTCCTCGAACCTCAAAACAAGCCCCATGTCTTGGCACAGATTTTCATCAATCCCATTGGGATTGGTTGGTCTCCTTGACCTTGTGCTTTTTGGCACTGTACAGTGGCTCTTTTTTGATTCATTTTTCTGCAATCAGAAATAATTATTATTCAAAGTTCCATAGCACTTAACAATTAATAGTAGGCTTCTATAGTCTAAAGCTTTTGGGTATGCATTGATTTTAGGGCTAATGGATATTTTAAATTTATTCTTTTGCAAATAAAAAGAAAAAAATAGTAAAATTTTTTAAAAATTAAAAATTCATAGCTCCCATTCCATAACAATGTGTCAACTAAAACAGTGTCCAACTTGCCCATGGACTTATATCTCCAGTCCAGTTATAGAAAGAGTAAAAAAATATATATAATATATTAATATATTATATATCATTACATATAATACATATAAAAATATATATTAAAAAGTAAAAAAATATATAAAAACAATTGCATTACAAGTCAATCAGTGTCTATAGAAGGTGCTTGTTTCACATGTGAGCAATGAATCCAAGAGTTCTTTTTTCCAATTTTAATAGCTGTTGGAGTGGTTACTAGGACCTTCACAGGTAGGCAGAGTTCACTCAGTGTGCTGGAAGTTCTTTATGTACAACTTATCTCCTAAGTGTAGGTCATAGAGTGAGAAGTCTATAGGTCCTGCTTGTATAGCAGCTCCAGATTCATGGAGTTCTCACAATTTGATCTGTAAGTCCTATATATATGAAACAATAGAAATGTCCCCCACCCCAGACCCCCCAGTAATGATGTGTATGCAGGAGAAAAAGGCTTAGCCTGTATAGGGGGAATGTCCAAAAAGCATCTCAAATGGTAAGATGTGTAGATCTCCTCTGGACCTGCTTCAAAAATAAAAGAGAGCTAGAGGGTAAACTTCAGGTTATTTTAAGTGAGTCTCAGTGCACAATTTTCCAATCATAGTCTTAAGATCTCTATTCATCCTTTCAACTTGGCCTGAGCTCTGGGGATGATACAGTACATGGAATTTGGGAGTAACCCCCAAACAAGAATAAATTTGAGACAAAGCTGAATCAGTAAAATGAGATCCCCTGTCTGAATCAATACATGCTGGCAGACCAAAGAGAAGAATAATTGCTTTTAAGAGCACCTTGGCAACAAAAGCCACTGTTGCTCTGGCTCTAGGAAATACTTCTGTCCTTCTGGTCAGCTGATCCACTATAATTAGACAAAATTTATAAGGTCCAGCCTTTGGCATAGTGATAAAATCAATTTGTAAATGCCAAAAGGGTGTGTCAGCCAGAAGACACCCACCAAAAGCTTTGCCATGAAAGGCATGCTGATTATAGGCTTGACAGGTGTGGTAGACTGCACATACTTTAGAGGCTATGGTAGTTATACCAGGGGCTAGCTGTACTCTTTTAACAGAGTCTACAATGTCCTGGATGCCAAAGTGACTGTTTTTATGAATGGATAAACATATTTGGTGATAAAAAACTTCTAGGGAGTAGGGGTTTTCCTTCAAATGATACCCATACTCCATTGATTTGGTTAGCTTTAAATTATTGTTTCCATTTTTCTACTTCCTTTTCATTATGAAAGGAATAAATTTGAGTCCTTACTAGTTGTCAAAGTTAAAATTAATTACAGTCCTTCTATGGCAGTTAGCTTTGCTGCATAATTCACTGCATGATGTATTCCAAATGCTTATCTAGACCATGTAAATTGTTGCCTTCTTATCTTTGGCAATTATACAGGCATATTTTAGAGTTATCAGTTCTACACCTTGAGCACTTATATTTGTGGGCAGTGAAGCTGACCACACAGTGCCAAATTCTGTGACTACAGTAGCTCCAGTGTGGTGTATGCCATCCCTCATGAAAGAAGAACCACCAGTGAATAAAACTTAGTCTGGATTGTCTAAAGGAGTGTCTAGGAGATTATCTTAAGGTTTTTCAGCCATGGACACTAAAGATTCACATTTGTGTAATGGTTCTCCTGAAACTGGTAAATCTGGAAGCAAGGTAGCTGGATTAAGAACTATACAGTGTTTTAAAGTAATATTTTCATTACCTTACAAGGTTACCTTGTACCTTGTGAGTCTTTGATCAGAAAATGCCTGTGTTCTATGTCTTAGCAACAACACTTAGACTTCATGTGGGCACATTATGGTTAATGGGCAAGCCCAATACCAAATCAGTAGATTTAGTTACTAACAAATGTGGCAGCTATACCTCTAAGACATAGTGGGGCTCCTGAAGCTACTGGGTCCAGCTGGAGTGAATAATAAGCAACTGGACATTGAATAGGTCCTAAAGTTTGAGTTAAAATGCTTGAAGCTTCCCCTCTTTATTCATGTACATACAAAGTGAATGGCTTTTTGTAATCTGGAATGCCTAGGGCAGGGGCAGAGAGGATAGCCTGTTTTAATTTTGAAAGAGCTGATATGTGTTCTGCCTCTAATCTAAGTGGTTCAGGGACTGAATTTTTCGTCAGAGCTATAATGGGTTTAATGATTTCCCCATAGCAAGGGATCCACTGCCTACAAAACTCTGTTGCTCTTAGAATTGCCCTCAACTGTTTCTTAGTGGAGGGGGTGCTCAATTTCTGAATATCTTGAATGCGCTTAAGGGTAATGGAGCAGGCACCAGCAGTTAAGATAAACTAAATATTCCACTTTGGGGAGATACCACTGAACCTTTGCCTTTGAAACCTTGTGACCTCTCTTATGTAACTCTAAAAGATGTCTGCTATCTTCCTGGCATACTGTGACATTTGGTGAGGCCAAGAGCAAATTATCTACAAATTGTATCAAACAGCTCTTCTGAAATTTAATATTTCCTAAATCCTGTCTTAAAATTTGTGGTAGGACTGTCCATGAACCCTTGTGGCAAACAGGACCAGGTCTATGAGAACCTTTCCAGGTGAAGACAAATATATATCTGAAATTTTCATGAATAGGGATTGAGAAAAATGCTGAGCATAGATCTACCACAGTAAAATATGTGGCTGTGTCTGGAATAGAGGAGATAATTGTCGCAAGGTTGAGAACCACAGGGTGTCTTTTTATGACATGATTATTTACAATCCTTAAATCCTATTCAAATGAATATACAGGTTTTCCATCTGTGCTAATTTTGGCTTTTTTAAATTCAGATTTGGATGGAATTATTATTCTTTGTTCTCTTAATGAATCTATCACTGGGGTAATTCCCTCAATTGCCTCTTTTGAAAGGGAATACTGAAGAATGGAAGGAAGTGGACCACCTTTTGTCTTAATTTGAAAGAAACAGATGGTTTGAGTAGGCCTACATTGGAAGAAGATGTGGACCAGAGTGACAGGTATATCAGCTGGGATTTCAAAGATGGGAGGTTCCTTCACCTCCTAACTCTCTAAAAGAAATAAAGGAAGAAAATTTAAGGATTCCTCAGGCAATTCTAGCATCATCAAGCCATCTTGAGAGCACATTGTTTTGGCTCTAAGTTTACATATAAATTTCTTTTTTCTTGCTGACACACTTTTTTGTCTTATTTAATCCATTCACATCGAAGTTGAGATTGTTAGGCTTTTCTCTTTTCATTTATTTCTATTATGTTGATTTCAGCTATCTTTCATATTTGATTTAGTACTTTTTCCTTGCCACTTGTTTTGCTTACATTAATTTCATTTGCCTATTTGACCAACTTCATTCTTTCCATTTCCCACTCCCTTTTACCTACCCATCTGAATTTCTTGGATTTAAATTATTACTTTATTTTCCCATCTTTTGACCTTTCTCTTTCCCCTCTAAGTGGTTGAAAATCTTCCCTATTTACTCTCCAAACTATTAATAATCTTTGCCCTTTCCACGAGATGCTCATTTGTTTTCTCCTTGTCATTATTTCTTTTTTCCTTCCAGTTATTTCTGAATTTTATTTTCTGATTCATGGATATGTGCACAAGTATCCTTTATTCAAGTCTTATTCTATTCTCTTAAGAAGTTGGAGTTTCTAAAGTACCAAATTGCAGTCCTATATACTTTTTATTTTTCTACTTTTGTGCCTATCCTCTATTTTCTGTTTTGATTTTGCAAATATCAATTCATAAAGGAAGCAATTTTCAATGGAAGTAGTATTGTATAGTGAGTGTCACTTGTATCCCAAATCAGGAGGCCTACTTCTCGACCCTCTACAATTACTATGATCAGCCTGTAGTCCTGTGTTATATTGTCTGTAGCTCCATCTTCCCCCTAGTACTTGAGTGCTAGCTGCCCTTGAGAACTCAATAATCCTTCTCTTGAGATGGGACTGTTACAATAATTTCTCAGACAATGTAGTCTTCTAAAAGTCAAATTAAAAAAAGACAAGATCAATTATGGTGTCCCTCTCCTTTAATGAAGATACAAATCTCTTCTATGGGAATATTCATTAGTATTACCCTATGCTTTCTCTATGGCTCAGAACCCAATCATCTTTCTATTTCACCCATCCTAGAACCTCCACATTCCACTGCTTTTATTCTATTCTTCAAAGTCCTTATTGCTACTGAGTTACTAAAGCAATTATCATCTTTTAACTGTTTTTCTGGAAATGGTAGGAGTCCACCACCATTTCTGCTTTGTTACCTCTCCTCTCCCCATTTGTACAATTCCCCACTCTATCACTGACTACCATTATTATTATTATTATTATTATTATTATTATTATTATTATTATTATATTATACTACTAAGGGTTTTAATTAAACTCTTCCTTGTTCATCTTATTTTTAAAGTTCTCCTTTTATATTTGGTCCTTTTTGTTTCTTAATGAGCCATACTTATTCTTTTACCCCATAGATAAAACTTTTTTGAAATAGTTTGTAAATATGAGAGAATTTCATTAGTCTTTTTAAAAAATTGGACATATTTAGTTTGTGTTCCTGTTGCTTGGAGATATTTGAAAATTGAATACTTGGCTTACCCCTCTCTTTTTAAAAGAGAAATGTCTTAAATTCCTCCTTTTTGTTGAAAAAAAATCTTTTTCCTTGGTGACAAGGTTCAATTTTACAGACTATATTATTTCAGGGCACCGTGAGCTCTTTTACCTTTAGGAATACATTATCTTTATTATCTTCTATTTTAAGGAATATATTATTTTTATCTTCTACCTTTAGGAAAATATTATCTTCTTAGATTTCTCATGACTATAGAATAATATTTTTATTCAAGTTGCCTTTCCTTCATATTCTAAGCTCTTTTCCTTGACTCCTTACTAAATTTATTCCTTGTCATTAATGTTGTCATTTCAAACATTTATATGCCTCAGAACATGCCTCTCCTCCACTGATCCTTTCTCCTGAAAGGATTCAATTGGTCAATGTGTTGTCTGTATTCAAAAGTTATGAGCAACGTTTTGTATTGTTTCCTGAAGTTTTCTATTTGCTTTCTTCCTCAAGTAATTTGATTTTTCGTTTTCTTTTTGTATGTGTAGTATTTTAAACTATCTTTATACTCTGGCTTCAAAGTCATCTGCTTTGGTTTATATAGATTTTATTCTTTTTTTGTCCTTTTTTTCCTTTTGCTTCATTTCTCTCAAAATCTCTATTTCTTTGGAGATAGTCTCCTTACTGTATTCATTTTAAAAGCTGCTCTTCTACTTGTAATTTAAAAATTATGTAATCAGGGTTCTGATATCTGGCATTAATCTCTTCCTTATACATTCTTTTAAAAATATTTAATTAACTCTGAGTACATTTGCACCAACCTCTTTGCATGTGTGTGTTCTGTCTCTCCTTTCTCCAGTTGAAGTGAAAGTGAGGTTGATGTTTAGGGGAGCCTAGTCTACATCATGTTGGTACATTTTTCTCATACATGCTCATTATGTGAGATAGTAAGTACCATCCCCTTCCTACCACTTACTCTTATGTTTTATCTTTCCTCACAATATAATGTAATCTCATTAATAGAAGATTGTGACTGTCTAGAGGGACAAGGGGAGTCTGAATGAAAGAGATGCCATTAGGATGCAGTGTGGTGAAATATAAAGAATGTGGGATTTGGCATTAGGGGTCCTTAACTTGAATCCTTGGGATTCTGTCATTTATTATCTATATAGCCTAAAGAAGTCACTTAACCTTACTAGGTCTCAGTTTCCTTATCTATAAAAATGAGGGGATTTAGACATTTCCTCTACCTTTCCTTCTAGCATGAAGAATCTACCATCCTATAACTTGGACTTTAAAGGAGAGTAGAAATTTAAAAGGTGGATATGTACATCTTAAAGAACTAGAGAACATAAGCTATTCTTTTCTTCTTTTATCAGGAATAAAGAATAGCTTGATTGGGGACAGCTAAGTGGCTCAGTGGATTGAGATAGGGAGAGTTAAGTGATTTGCCCAGGATCATACAGCTATTAGGTGTCTGAGGCCAGAATTGAATTCAGGTCTTCTTGAATTCAGGCCTTGAAGTCTAGCCACTGTGCCACCTAACTGCCCTTTTTACTATAAAACAGGATGTTTTATTTCCCATTTCTGCTGAGTAGTGGAACATATACACAGATAAGCAGATAGATATCAATTTTTTTGAACCCTTACCTTCCTTTCAAATCAGTATTATATATTGGTTCCAAAGTAGAAGAGTAGCAAGTACTTGGCAATGAGGTCACCCAACTAGGAAGTATTTGAGGACAGATCTAACCCAGGACCTCCTGTCCCAATCCTAGCTCTCTATCCACTGAGCCACCTAACTGCTCCCCCTTCCCCAAATAGATAGCAATTTGAGGTAAGATTGAACTGGAAGAACTTGGAGGATCAGAGAAGGCTTCAGGGAGGAAAGGATGGCCAAGTGGAACCTGAAAGGAAGCAAAGTATTTTTTGAGGCAAAGATGAAGAAGGAAATGCATCCCAAGAATAGGGTCCCTGGGGCTCAGCCCTGATATTTAACATCTGTAAGATTCTGGACCAGTTATGAAACCTTCTGGACCTATTTCCTCATATATAAAATGAAGAGGTTGACTTCCAAAGTAGCTCCCAGTTCTGCCTCTGTGATGTATCTCACCTTATAGATGAGCTACCCTCAGGCTTTACTGCTGTTTACCCCAGTTCTGTCCCTTTGCTTTACTAAGACTCAGCAGCAAATGACTTTCCTCTGGCTTCATCAGGGGCTATTTCTCTGTGGGCACAGTGGGTCCCAGGGAATGGAACTTGTGAATAATTTTAAGATCATGGAGTTAACATTTTCTCTACTGTATTGTAAATAATACGTATTTGAGGGGAATAATAGGGGTAGGACAAAATGTAAATATTTTATAGATTTTAGTCTAAACAATGTATATATTTAGAAAAGCAACTTAAATATTTCATACATAGTAGTGCAGGTCCCTAGGTCCCTAGCTTAGAGTCTTAAGTTAAGTTGCTGAGACCCCCAGAGCTCCTGAGCTCTGGAGATGGGAGGAGTGGCTGAATGTACTTGGGGCATGCTTTGGAGACAGGATGAGTGGGTGAGGATGGATATGGAAGAAAGTATAGTTAAATTCCCTTTATCTAAAACTCAGATTACTAAAAACTAAAAGCTTTCCCCTTGTTTTGGTACATTCCAGGTTCTTATAAGTAAGAGTAAACAAGCTGATTTGTTTTAAAAAGCATTTCTCACAAGCCCTGCCCCTCTGCCCAGCAGCCCAATGGGAAAGCTTCCTCCCTCTTCTGTCTGGGGTAAAGGGGTAGCTCATATACCATATGAGGGTTGTAGTTTGGGCACTTGGTCTCTAAAAGGTTTGCTATCACTGCTCTAAGGTCTTTTAATCCTTTGCCTTGACTCTTTATTCATCAAATAACTTTCTGATACTAAATCATTTTTCAAAGCATAGGTGGCTAGCCTGTGGGCACAAGCACTTTAGTAATGTGGATCATCAATCAGTCTCTTGTGTGTTTGGTAACTGATAACTAGTATTCCAAGGTCTAAACATCCCTGAATGAATATGAATGAAAGGATAAGAACCACTCTGAACTTGTGAGAGAGACAGAGACAGAGACACAGTGACAGAAAGAGATTGAAGAGAAAGTTAGTTGTCTTCCCTTTCTATGATCCTTTTATGTATAATTAAACTAAAAATCAGAAAACTGTACAATATCTTTTACAAAATTAATAGAATTTATTAGGAATTTCAGAAAAACAAAGTTTTAAGAGTATAGTTCCCACATAATCTGAATAGTAAAATATTTTTCTTTTCTTTTTTAAAGTGAATTTACACCCAGTAGCATGCTAATTAAAAAAATGAGGTATTTCCATTCATTTAAAATGCATTTAACAATAAAGTGCATAATAAAGCAGAATCGATATAAATGTAAACTAGTTTGTTAATATCCATTACTTGTGTTATCAATTTGCCTTTATTTTACAATTTATTGTATAGTGTTTAAAATGGTTATAGAATTCAGGAATATGTTATATATTTACAAGAGAATTTCAAAATATAAGTTCCATCCAGTAGTTGTTAAATTCCATTAATATTTTCTCTGAATTTGGGATTGAACTTCAGTGGATATACTGTGGCCTATAGATAAGGAGGTTGTCCATGGCTGACTGTTCTGTAACATAATTAGTTTATGAAAAACACAGTGATATAATATTCTTAATCTAGGATTTAACATATTGTTAATCAGATGTCTCCTTTCATATGTTAACATAAAGAGTATCTATACATTTATGATTTAACTCAAAATTCTGAGAATTCTGAAATGACACTCATGTAATACTAGTCACAATTATGTTTACATTACATTAATGCTACTGGTAAGCCCTCTCTATCCAAGAACGACTGTATAAAAGTGCAACTTGCTAATTTTGCTTTTTATAAGAGCAATTCACTTTAAATTTGCATGTGGCAGCAATACATAATCAGGCATGAGAAAGCGTGCTAAAGTAACTTGCTTAGTGTGATAAGTATATATCATTTAAAAAAAGAAAATTCTTTGAATTAAAATTCTGGTTCCTAGTATTCAAAGTCAATATCATAACCCAGAGGTGGCAGAGGTCCTATGGATGCTTACAGAATTGTCTGTAAATCTGAATCTACTTCAAGAAAGATACAGTTTTCAAATGGGAGGAAAGAAGGGCCCAGAAAAGAGGCTGTTCTAGACACCACATTATTATCCCTTTTCTTTCCCCTAACAGAACACTGAGATAGGAAGGAGTTAAGCTTATAGCTCAACTTTATTAAATTGTCTACTAAGAGACTTAGTTCTATGGTTCAATTGTAGAACATTTAAAGGGGCTGTGAAAATATCATCCTGTTTTGGTTATCTTTAGATATTCTGATTGGATGTGATCTCATCGGTGCAGGTTATTTTCTCCACTGGGGCAGATTTCAAGTTGTCTGTGTCTTCATGAGTCACTATTGCCAAAAAAAGATCATCACTTGGTGACCAAACCCTCTTGTGATGAGGCCCCTCCCACCCTCCCAAACTTAGCTGGGCTGGTTGTCAAACAGAAGACAATCTGTTTCTAGGCCTGTACTTGGGGCTTTTGTAGCTTGTTATAAATCTGCCCAAGATTTTGTGTCACCAATAGCCTCTGAAAAGCTGTCATTTCTGTCCCAATATCAGGGCTTTTATAGAGCCGTGTTTTTATAGGATAGGAAACACAAGCACACAGAAAGTAAGTTGGAATTAAAAATATTTTACAAATTGCAGGCTGACACAATAATTGATGATCATAAATCTACAGATCACTTATTAACGATAGTATTCCAAATGTTTAATAATTTATAAGATGCTTACCATGTATATGAGTCTGCTATGTACAGTGGGTGATGCAAAGCCATAAAAACAATTTCTGCCTTCAAGATGTTTATATCATACTTAATAATATTTGAATAACTGAGAAATATACACATGAAAATAAAATAATACAGAAGGAAAGAATGTGAAAAATGCTAAATGAGTGATACAGATATTATATCCATACATATAATATTTCTCTTGAGTTGAAAAAAAATTTAAGATCTTTTATCCCTGGAATTCCTCAAATCCTAAAGATTCCATTTTTGTTTAGGTGATAATTTGTTAAAATAGTAGCCTTTTAGGGTTAACCTAGAACTTCTCAATTTTCTGATTCTTGAAATCATCACTGTCAACTTAGAAAGATGTCTTTAGCTTTAGGTGTAGCATGTTGTGTCCCTGAATTGAAGTCATGAAGATCTGAATTCAAGCCATTTGATCTCTGTCTACTTGAGTTATATCACACATAATGATAATAATAATAGCACCTATTACCTCCCAATGGCTAATCTATACATAAAATATTTTTATAAACTTTAGAGTATTGTATGAATGCCAAGTATTATTATTATTAATTATTGTATTTAGTGAAATGACCCAGGGACCTATCTTTGGTCTTATGATGTTGAAATTTTATCAGTGACTCAGATAAAGGAATATATATTGCTTATTAAATGTGTAGATAACAAAGCCAGGAAGGCTAGCTAACATTAAAGGAGGGTCAATATTCAAAGAGTGATCTCAATAGGTTAGGTCGCTGGGCAGAATCTGATAAGATGAAATTTAATGGCGATAAATATAAATTCTTACATTGACTTAAAAATTAATGTCACAAAAGACAAGTGATGGATGGCTAGATAACTGTTCAACTGAAAAAAATTGGTAATCAACAGTGAGGTGTGACAGAACAAAAGCTAATATGACAAAGCTATATTATGTAAGGCATGATGTTCAAGACTAGGTTTATAGTCTCACTTTACTATACCATATTTTGAGTATTACTCTGTTCTAGACACCACTTTTTAGGAAAGACACTGACATGAGAGTGGTTAGAGGAGATGAGTGACCATTATGGTGACAGTCCTTGAGATCCTGCCTTATGACATCTACTGCAGAAACTAGAGATGTCGGGCAAACTTAGGGAAGCAAGGATAAATGCCTTCAAGTGTTGTTATGTGTAAAATTGATTTGTTTTGTGTGGTCCCTGAAGGCAGACGTAGGAGCAAAGATTAGAGGTGATACAAAGATACGTTTAGGCTTTCCATAAGAAAAAGAAACAAAGACATTTCCTAATAAAAGAGGTGATCAAAAGAGGGATCAGTTGCCTTCTAAGACAATGTGTTCATCACCAGAGGTCTTTAAGGAAAAGTTAGTATTTCTGTTCTGGTGTGGTTTGTATTTATATAGTATCTGAGGTTTTTCCCACTCTGAGATGTTGTGAAATGTTGTTAAGACTAGACATTTTGATTTTGATTTATAAATCTTAAAAATATATGTGTTTAACTGATTAGAAGTTGCTTAGTACACTGGGCTATTGGTGTTTTATTACCCTTAAATCAGGACATTACTCCTAATATTCATCCTGAATTAAACTACCTAACATGATTTAGGATACAATGCAAATCATCTTCCAATACTTTAATAATAATAACTGACATATTGCACTTCAAGATACACAAGGCTTTCTATACATTATTTCATTTGAGGTTTCATCAATTGCTGCAGCCAAAGGAAAAAGCACCATCTCATGGCTAAGTTTTGATAATGTTTTCTTAAGTTAGACTAGGCTTAAAATGTCTGAAATATAGTCTATCATTAGGATCTATATTTGAAGTCTTTCCTGCTTACTAAATATTGTCAGAGACTGACATAGCTTTTGAAAACCTTCAGTTATATTCATGCTACAATAAGCCATCTGGGTATGACATGAATATATTAAAAATTAAGATCAAAATTATTTTGCTTTAGTGAAGGTTTGAATCAAAAGTTGTATGAATTAAGCTAGATAGAGCTTGGGAATTTTGCTTCAAAGAGATTTCATTAATTAGGTTCAACTTATCCTTGCTACTTAATAGTAATATGATTTTGGACAAGCCTTAGTTAATTAACCTTACTAAACTTCAGTATTTTCATTTCACAGAATCATAGAATTGGAAGGAAAATCAGGAGACCATTTAGATCACACAACTGTAAATAAATAAATAAGTGGGCAATTCCACAGTTTTTTTCTTAAAGATGTCTAAAGAAAGGAGAAATCCAAAATAACATCAGATAATTGATACTTTTGGTTAGCTGAAGCTGTTAGGAATTTTTTCCTTATTTGAAGCCTGAATATGCATCTCTACACCTTCTCTCCACTGTGAACCACTTCTTTTCTCCAGGACCATGAAGAACATATCTAAACCCTCTTTTATATTGTAGCCCATCAAATTCGTAAAGGAAGTAATTAAGCTCCTCCCAAGTCTTACCTTTTAAATATTTTTGGTTACTTAATGTGATCCTTATGTTGTACCATCTGATTTACTCTCCACTGGACATTCTATAGCTCATCAATACCCTTACATTGGGGTATGAAGAATATAATAGTCTCCATGAAGTTCGATTGGATTATCAGTAGGGTTATCATCACCTCATTCCTAGACATTGTGGCTTTTATAATATAGCCCGATGTTGCATTAGAATTTTTGGTTGCTATATAATATTTCATACTCGTTTTGACAAGTTCACTAAAATCTCCAGATATTATTCAGATGAATTGTGGAACTTCTATCTAGCCTTGACTCCTCTGCAACTTGTGTGGCTTAGTTATTTTTTGTTTTTTTAAACCTAATCTTAAGAATCTTAATAGATTTCACCAATTTAGTTCAATATCTTTTTATATCTTAACTGACATTGACTATTAGTTATCCCTCATAACTTTATGTCATTTATAATCTGCCTGAGTGTGACATCTATATCTTCCCTCTATCAATAATCAGAATATCTATATCTTATTAGCTAAGTCCTAAACAATTATATGGGGGGAATGAGAAGACCCAGGACCATCTAATTATCATGAGAGGCTGGATTTGAACTAGGTCTTGCTGACTCCAACTCTAGCACTTTATCCACCATGTAGGCTGCCTTTGTCCATGTCACTGTTAAATATATAAAACAGCAAAAGAGTAAGGACAAATCCCTGAGGCCCTCTACTACATGCTTTCATTGAATTTGACTTCTGCTAATGAATACCATTCATTTTGGTTCTCTGACTAGTTCTGTTCCATTCAGTCCACATCTATCTTCATCTTGTCTACCAAGGTAATGAAAATGCTTTGCTGAAATCTAATTGTGCTGTTTTTGGCATTCTTTTGATCTTTCAAACTAGTCTTGTTAAAATAGGAAATGAGATTAATATCATGACTAATCTGTGAGATGGGAATAAATTATACTTGAACTACCTACTACCTGTATCAGAAGGTTTTCATGAGAATCAAAAGGGTAGTATATATGAAGAATTTTGTAAACTTTAAAGTGGTACATAAATGCATGCTATGATTACTAACAGTATGACTCTGGATGTGTAATATAATCTCTGATTCTCTTTTTTCCTTTCTTATAAACTGGAGATAACATTTACATGCCATGCTATCACAGGATTATTGTGAGAAAAAACTATAAATCTTTACATGCTACATAAATGAGTTATTATATTATATTAATTCTTTATGAGCTTAAATATTATCACAGGCTAGGTTCAAAGAAGAAGAGAGTAATAGGACTTGTTTAAAAAGAGCTAAGAATGAAAAATATCAGGTGTTTGTTTAGATTATCAAAACTACAATTATTTTGGGGGCCATCCCAGGTACGTTTTTCAAGATTTCAATATGCTTAAAAATTCTCAGGAAAGTGGACAATTTCTGATAATTAGTTTTAGCAGGTAGGAGTAACATTAATTCTTTATAAGAGAAAATTGGAGAGCATGAGATACATCTTTTATCCTTTAAATTTCAGGGCAGAGATAGCAATAAAGGTAGGTAGAATGTATATTTTCTTATGTTGTAATTAGGTGATACCATGAAGTATTACTTGAAGGGAGAGAATATATATATATATTTATTATACATCTACTATGTGGCAGGTACTATGCTAAGCACTTTACAAATATTATCTCATTTGATCTTTATATGAATCTTTGGAGGTAGGTGCTATTATTATTTTCATTTTATGGATGTGGAAACTAAGGCAGAAGTTAAGTGATGTGCCCAGAGTCACATAACTAGGAGGTTTATGAGACTGGAATTGGACTCAAGTTTTCATAACTCTAGGCCCAATGCCCCTTCCCCCACTCTACACCCCATGCCACCTAGTTACCATGACAAAAATATCATCCTCACCAGAGGCTGCAGTACCGGAAATTCTACCCTTGCCTTGAAATTACCTTTTCTAGTTGTCCTCTTTAAAGAAGTGAATATTACCAAGGAGTTACTCAGTAAGTTCCCAACATTTTACCGTTAATTAGTTTATAACACCATCTTTCTTTTTTCTTCTATGTACACATATTTCTCTCTTACTGGATAAGCTTCTTGAGGGCAGAGACTACATTTTATTAATTTCTGTTCCTATAAGAGTCCCCTGTACATAGTAGAACTTTCACACATGTTGCTCAATGAACTAGTATTTTCCAAAAGGATTATAAGGCTTTGTAAACTGGTGGCTGCTGAGTAATGACTTTGCACAAATGATGGCTGGCACCTCATGTGCTTTTCCTGCTAGAAATCTAATCAATATAACTTTAAATGTGCATCTTTTCAATAAACTCTAGGCTAGATCTTATTCTAATTCATGAGGAAGTCTCTTCAGGAGTCAAGCATGAATTTGGTAATAATTACCGTGTACTTCATTGAGGAGTTCCCAAGCTTTGGGATGTTGAATTCTAGAAAAAACCATGATAGGAACCCAAGATAATTATCACTGAAAACTCCATATGGAATTCTTGATGCAGCTAATATTTACCTTACCATGAATACTGACATTCTGATCTATATGTGTCCTCCCACAAAGTTTTATTGTTGAAGTGGTCTGAATGTAGGAGTACGTCAGCTGCTTTATTATGGTAGGATGTTTATTTTTTCTGTTGGTAGTGGGCCCTTATACTTTGAAAGCAGGATACAAGTGTAGGGTAGTGGGTAGAACACTGGATTTGGAGTCAAGAGGAAAAAGATTACCATCCTGTTTTTGCTCATTACTACTTCTGTGACCTTAGGCAAGTGACCTACCCTTTCTGGGCTTCTTTTTGTTCAATTATGAAATTAGAGGGTTGGACTAGATGATTTCTAAGGCCAATTCATGTTCTTCAAATTTTTAGTTCTGTAAGGGTAGGGTTGTCATTTCTCAAAATTAACTTAAAAGTTATTATCAATATGGGAGTGACTTAGATAAAATCAAGAGGTTTTCTTCCTATGTGAAAAACAACTAAAAATAGTTACTAAATACTTACCAGAGGTGATGCTATTTGTAAAATACTTTTGATTGATGGGTTTTTGTAGATGGCTTCTTGGACATCTAAAAAAATTTCACAATAAAAATATTACTATGGTAATGTATGTTAAAATAATAGATATATGAATAGCAGTAAAGAATACTTTGCAAATTTCATCTGCATCAGTAATATTTAATGTTAAGTAGTAGGGAATGTTCTTTATAAACTTAAGATGCTTTTATGTTAGTGGAAAAACACAAATGTAGATTCCTGTAATTGCAATGCCAATTAGTTATGCATTTTTAGCTAAGGGACAAAGTAAGATACTGTATGTGAAGTCTATTTTTAATTTTGAAGCATCATATATGTTTAAGCTATTATTTTTATCAGAATCAGTATTAGCATTAGACAATGCAAACAATCTGATTAAAATACATATAAATTATATTAGTTGAAATATATGATTACTTAAGAGTTTTGATAATAACAAGGTATTCACAAATATTAAATTTTTACAAAGTGCCTTTTACCCCAGAAGAATCACTATCAAGAAGATAAAGAGCAGATTCTGTCATTCCTGTTTTATTGCTGAGGCACAGAAAGCTGAAGTAATATTCCCAAGGTGATGGAATATATTAATGGTAGAGCCAGGAAAAACAGAGGCCTTCTGACTTTTAGGTTGTGTCTACACAATACAAAATATCTGGACAAAAATGAAAAATTCAGTTAGTCATCCAGATATTTTCAAAAAATCAAATGGTCAATGACAATAAATAAACAAAAAAACATCCAGATGACTGATTGCATTTTTCATCTGGATTTTTCAGTAACACCACCATTTAGTATTATAAGCTTTTTATTGAAACCAGAGAAACACATTCTCTTTGTCATCTATTTTTTCATGTATTTAGAAATTAAGATTGTAATATCTATATTCTTGAAATAAAAGAAATAGTCTGGTAAACTTGAACTAGTCTGTTAAAGACAATTAAGTGGTCAGCCACAAAACACATTCATTTCATTTGAGAACATGATAACTCAGATATAGGCTAATAAAACAACCTACTTCAAAAACTCTGTGATTTCATTGTAGTAGGTTCTCCTTCCACTGATGCAGATCCCAACCCTTCCTCAACCTCTTGATTTTTTTCTGGTCAAAAATGCACTGCCTGGTGGCTAACCTCCTGGTGAAAAGTCCCCCTTTTAGCTAGATTAATCCTGGTGCAACAGATGCATGATCCTTTTAACTTTTAGGTTTATCCTTGAAGCCTTTAGGGCTGCTAGAATCTGTTTGTATTTGACACTCTAATAACACAATCTTTGAGAGCACAGGGTCATCAATATGTTACAATATGACACTGAATTAGTATTTTAGTAAAGGTTACTGAAATTATCAAAATATTCAATATGGTATTCAGTATTGCAAAATTATTCAAATGCTTACAATGCAATCTTTGATTGAGGTGATTAAGTGACTCTAGAATCTTCTGTTCTTCAAAAGATAGTGCACCAATGTTTAATCGTTGTGTCTTATGTAAAGGAAGAGTTGATTTGTATGGCATGGGTTTCATGGCAGTTAGAATTTTATCCTCAGGAAGTGATGATTTCACTAAGTTTTCAGTCATCAAAAACTGGGCAGTACTTTCTGAAACTAGAGAAATTATGCAAAGCATTTACAAGTTGATTTTTTCTTACAGTTGGAAAATTTAAAACATATAGATTTGGTGGTATTTTATTAAAACCCCTGTCATTCTACCATAATGATAGTCATAATAATGGTACTGAGGCAATGAAAGCTTTTGAGGTCTTCCTGAATAATATTAAATTAAATTATGCTCAGTTATAGTTAGGTTAAAATTAATTTTATTTTAATTCATTGATTGTGAGATTGCACAGAAAGCAGATGAATGAGATCATCTTTCTCACAATGATTAATACATGAAGGATATGGATAAGAAGAACAAGAGAAAAGAATCAGAAATAAAGTTTTTCTGTTTTTTGAATGATTTTACAATTAGTTTGAGGTAGTAGTGAATGCATATAGGAAGACATGTCAGTAAACAAACTAAATTTGTAAGAATAGCTTGAATAGGGACATCTAGGTGGATAGAAAGCCAGGCCTGGAGATGGGAAATGTTGGGTTCTTCCTATGTGTATGACCCTGGTCAAATCACTTAACCCCAATAGAAGAGCCCTTACTGCTCTTCTGCCTTGGAACCAATGCATAGTATTGATTCTAAAATGGAAGGTAAGGGTTTTTAAAAAAAGAATAACCTGAATAAAATCAGGTAGTAAGACAGATTTGAAAATAACCTGTCAATATAGCAGCATGATTAGTTCATGAGGGTTAATAATAAAAAAGGGAGAAAAACAAATGAAAAGTCTGTGAAGAGACCAGGGTAGAGAATATGAAAATACAAGTATACCTTCTTCAGCATGAGAAATACCACTCAGACTTTGTACTGGCTCACTTGTACTTAGTTGTAGAGGATGTATTATACTCTGTAAAAATTGAAAAAAAATTAGAACCATTATTTTGAATTTTAAAAATATATAAGTAATATATTAATAAACTTCAGCATTTAATTGAAATGAGATTTTTGTATTCAACAGGTATTTTTAAAAACAGTATTTTTCAGTGGTAAGAATTAACTGAATTTGTATGACATTGTTTAAAGTGTTTTCTACAAAATTGAGTTCATTCCCTTCACATTCAGAATTATAATTATCAACTGTGTATCCCCCAACATTTTGATTCCCTCTCTTTGTCCTGCCCTTTCTTCTTTCACTATTTCCTTCTATATCAGTGTTTTGTTTTTAATAAGTTCCCCTAATCCCCTCCCTTATTGTACTTCCCTTCCTCCTGCTTCCTTCTTATTCCCCTTATTGTTCTTTCAAAGCCACCCCCACCCCCCAGTATTGTTTCCCAGACCATTTGTTACCTTTCTACTTCTCCATAGGGCGTGAATCAATTCTCTGCCCCTTTGGATCTGATTATTCTTCCTTCTTTAAGTTAATTTCAAAGCACTTAAGAATTAAGTATTTCCTCTCTCCAACCTCTTTACCCTTCTAGTGTATTGGTCTCCCCTGTTCACCACACGCGCTTCTTTATGAAATATAAATTTACTCCATTTTTTCTGTTTTCCCATTTCTCTTGATATTATGTCCTTTTTTTACCTCTAGTTTTATATATATTTATACACACGTACATACATATATCTTGACATTTCATCTTATACAATTTGTCCCCGTTCCCTCTCAAGTATACTTCTTCTAGCTACCCTGTTAATAATAACAATTTTTTTAAACCCTTGTACTTTCGGTGTATTGTCTCATAGGTGGAAGATTGGTAAGGGTGGGCAATGGGGGTCAAGTGACCTGCCCAGGGTCACACAGCTGGGAAGTGGCTGAGGCCGGGTTTGAACCTAGGACCTCCTGTCTCTAGGCCTGACTCTCACTCCACTGAGCTACCCAGCTGCCCCCAATAATAACAATTTTTAAGAGTTACCAATATCATTTTTTCTTATAGGGATACAAATCAAATGAACTTATTGGGTCCCTTAAAGGCCCTCCCCCCCCTCCCCTTAATTACCTTATGGTGATTCTCTTAAGTTCTGTGTTTGGGCAGCACATTCTCTGTTTAAGTCCATTTTTTCTTTAAGAATGCTTGGAAGTCTTCAATTTTATTGAGTGACCATACTTTCCCCTGCAAAAAGATAGTCAGTTTTGCTGGATAGTTGATTCTTGGTTGTAGACCCAGTTCCCTTGCTTTCCGGAATATTGTATTTCATGCCTTCTGGTCCTTCAATGTAGATGCAGCCAGATCCTGTGTTATCCTAACTGTGGTTCCCTAGTACCTGAATGACTTCTTCTTAGCAGCTTGTAATATTTTTTCTTTTGTCTGGTAACTTTTGAATTTGACTAAAATATTCCTGGGAGTTGTCAGTTGTGGATTAAATGTAGGAGGTGATCTGTGGATTCTTTCAATTTCCACTTTTCCCTCTTGTTGAAGAATGTCAGAGCCATTTTCTTGGATAATTTCCTGTAGGATGATTTCCAAGCTTTTTCTTTTGTCATGATGTTCAGGTAGAGTAGACCAATGATTCTTAAATTGTCTCACTGAGATCTGTTTTCCAGATCTGAGGTTTGACCAATGAGGTGTTTCATATTTTCCTCAAATTTTTCATTCTTTTTATTTTGTTTTATATATTCTTGCTGCCTTGTGAAATTATTTTCTTCTAGTTGTTGAATTCTAATTTTTAAAGACTGAATTTCATCTTTTTGGCATTTTTGGTCATACTTCTCCTTCTGGACTGATTTTCTTTGTAGGTCATCTTTCACCTTCTTTGCTTCATTTTCAAGCTGGTCAATTTTTGCTGTTAAGACATTATTTTCTTGTTTTAGTTCATGTATTTCCTTTTTCCAGTTGTTTTCAGCTTCTCTTTATTGTTTTTTGAGTTCTTGAATTAATTGAATTTTGAGATTTTCCAAAGCCTGTGTCCAATTCACTGGAGTTTCATATGGTTTTGCTTGGAATTCCCTGGTCTTCTATTTCATTTGCTCTCTATTTACTACCTGGAAAGAAGCTCTCAATTTCTTTTTTCTTTTTCTGTTGTTTACTCATATTTTTTCCTTCTTTTACTTCTGTGCCTTCTCTGCTCTGCTAGCTGATTAGGTTAAGCAGATGGTTTTAATGAGCTTTGATGAAAGATCTTCCCCCAGCTGGCAACAGTAGTTTGTAGTTACTTTCTCTGCAGACTATGGGGCAGGGATGTTGAAGTTTCCCTGCCCTCTGAAGACTTCTTATCTGCCCAATTGATGGGATTAAACCAGGATGAAGTTGTTCTGTTGAGCTTGATGTGCTCTGAGGCTAAAACCTCAAGAGAAAGGTTCTGGGGCAAGATGGAATGTTTTCACTGTGTTCTCTGCCTTTCTCCTCTAGCCACACCTCCCTGTCATCTGTGTTCAACTCGTTGAGTCTGGTGCCAGCAAGGCCCTCTCTCTGGGCTAGTGTGTTTGTATGCTCAGAGATTTCAGGAGCTGCTGGAGACTTAGCACAGCACATGGGGGAGGGGTCCTGGGTTTTCCCTTCTTCTTTACCCTCAGACCCAACAGTTCAAGAATTCAAGCCTTTTACTTGGCGTACCTCTTGAGCTGTCTAGCAGTAGGATCCCCCTGCTCTGTCCTGTTGTTAGATTTGGTTTTCTTTCCTCTCGAAGAGCTTTGCTTTTTATTTTGGTATGGAAGGGTGCAGAGGTCTGAAGTTTTGCTCTGTCTAAGCCGCCATCTTCCCAGAATGTCAAGAAGAAAATATTGTCAGCATTCCAAAAGAAACAATTGAAATATCATGGAGCCATAGTCAGGATAACACAAGATTGAGTAGCTTAGTTTGGAGGGCTTGGAAGGATGATACTCTAGAAAGCAAAGAAGCTAGAACTACAACCAAGAATTGTCCACCCAGAAAAACTAAGTATACTCTTTCAGGGGAAAAATGAATATTTAATGAAACACAGGATTTTCCAAGCATCCTGATGAAAATACTGTAGCTGAATGGAAATTTTGATTCTTAAGTACAAGACTCAAGGGAAACATAAAAAGGTAAACAGAAAGAGAAATTATAAGAGATAAAATAAGATTTAAACTCTTTATATCCACATGTGGGGAGGTAAGAATTCCTAAAAACTTTATCACTTTTAGGGCAGTAATAGATGGAGGGCAAAGGTATGAATTGAATAAGATGGAATGATGTCTAAAAATAAAATGAAGGAGTGAAAAAGAGGAATGAATGCATTGAGAAAAGGGAGAATTGAGTGGTAAAGTGGGATAAATTATCTCACATAATAGAGGTACAAAATATCTTGTAACATGGTGGGGAAGATGGAAGAGGGGGGAAGGGAGTGATTGAATCTTATTCTCAGCAACTGTGTCAAGGAGAGAAGAACATATGCACTCAATTGTGTATAGAAATCTATCTTATCCTAGAAGAAAGTAGGAGAAGAAGGGGGAAAAAAGGGGGGATTGATAGAAGGGAGGACAAAGCAGAGATGGCAGTAGTCAGAAATAAAACTCTTTTAGACAAAATAAAATGAGAGAGAGAGTAGGAAAAAGCGGGGGAAAATAGGATGGAGGGCCATATATAGTAATCATAATAGTGAAAAGAAGTTTATAAGCCTCTTTAATAAAGGCCTCATTTATTAAATACATAGAGAAATGAGTCAAATTTATAAGAAACAAATCATTACCCAATTGATAAATGAAAGGATATAGTGGCGATTCTCAAAGCTAATTATAGACATGTGAAAAAATGCTCTAAATCACCATTAGTTAGATAAATGCAAATTAAAACAAATCTGAAGTCCCATTCCACATCTATTAGATTGGTCATTATGACAGAAAAGGAAAATGACAAAATTTGGAGGGGATGTGGGAAAATTGAGACACTAATGCAGTGACAGCAAACCTTTTAGAGACCACATGTCGTGCCCCACCCCTAGACTGTGTGCCATGCCCTGCCCTCTCAGACTGCATGCTGTGCTTCCCCCCTCAGAGACTGAGTTGCCCCCTCCCCACATTTCAGGGCACAGACTAGGCTCCCAGCTGGCTCCTGCTGCCATGGGGACCCACAGCCAACCTGGAGTTGAGCTTTGCTGGTGGAAAAAGACTAGTAGCATTGGGAAGGTGGGGGAAGGTTAGTTGGGGAGGTAGCTTATTACAACATGAGTTGCATGTCCTTGTTGAATACAATTCAAATGTAGCCCCAGCAGCCTCTGCTGGGCTCTGTCACAGAGATGTAACCTCAGTGCCTTTTAGGCTGCTGTGCTGCGAGTTGGGCTGCCTATTGGACTGAGACTCATTTTAGGGTGGGAGTAGAAGGTGGAAAGAACACAGTTAGGCTTGGGGGCGTGGGGGTCACTCCCCAGACTGGTGGCTGGTGAGGAAGGAAGGAAGTGGAAATCTTTTAGGGGGTGTGGCTGGGCCCAGTGGAGGGAGAGGAGATCCCCTACCTCCCTGCAGCCCCTAATCTCAGACAGGGGAGGGAGAAAGGGAGCACTCCACTCAAAGGAGACAGTAAGCACAGAGGGGTGGGGAGGTGTGATAGAGAGGGGGAAGGAAGCAGCTTCCCCAGATTTCCTCTGCCTTTCTGGTAATTAACTTTGCTGGGGACTGCATGTGTGACAACAGAGAGGTTGCTGCGTGCCATCTTTGGAACACGTGTCATAGGTTTGCCATCATGGCACTAATGCATTGTTGGGGAGATGTGAACTGATTCATCCATTCTAGACAGCAATTTTAATATATTCCCACCAAAGGGCTAGAAAACCATACCATAAAACCTCTGATCCAGCAATATCATTTGTCTGTATTTCAAGAAAGATAAAAAAGGAAAAGCATCTATATGTACAAAAATATTCATAGCAACTCATTTTCGTGGTGGCAAAGAAAGCCTTTGGGGAATATGGCTGAGTAAGTCGTGGCAAATGATTGAAATGGAATACTACTGTGCTATAAGAAATGACAGGCAGAAAGATTTCAGAAAAACCTTGAAAGATTTACACAAACTGATGTCTAGAGTAAAGTAAGCAGAATCAGAACATTGTATACAATAACAGTAATATTATATGATGAAAGCCTGTGAATAACCTATTCTCCACAATATAATGATCCAAGTCAATTTCAGAGGTCTTGATGAAAAATGCCAGCTGCTTTCAGTGAAATAACTCACCTTTGGTCTGAATCCAGACCAAACCATACTATGTCCCTTTTTTCATTTTTTTGTTCAGATTTTCTTCCACAAAAGGATTAATATGGAATAATGTTTTATATGATTTCACATGTAAAATTCATATCAGATTGCTCACCATTCTCAGTGAAGTGGTAAGGGAGGAAGAGGAGGGAGAGAATTTAAGACTTGAAATAAAAAAAAGTAAAAAAAATTTACATATAATTGATGAAAAACAAAATATCAGAAACAACTGAAAAAAATAAATTTAATCTCCATCCCTCCCCAAAAATCTCTGCCAGCTGGCAATCTTTTAACTTGAATTTTATTTTAATTGATAGTCATAATGAACATACTCTGGCAATGAAAGCTTTTGAAGATTCAAGAAAAAAATGTAAATATGAGGAAATGTGTGGTTTTATCATTTTAGGGAATTCCTTGTGTTAGAGCTCCCTTTACCAAATGTTTCATTCATGAATTTGTAAACAAATTATGAAACTATGCTAACTCGCTCACTACAAGTTTATATTATATAATCTCAGTTGGGCCTTTACTGTGGCAAGGTAATCCTTTTACAACTCCCTAATCATTTCACTATCAGACTTTTCCTAGTGTCTTTTCATTCCTCCTCAAACATCTTATCACTTTGGATCTCCCCTGTGGTTTCAGCTAATAACAGTGCCTTGTATTTTACTGAAATGCTGAAATTATTTGCTGATATCTTCTTATTCTCTTCCTTGAACATGACTCAGTTGTCTTTTTGCCACTAGCTCCTCCTTCAGTCCTGTTTTCACACAAAGAGGTAGTCCTCTACTTATCAAGGCTCTCTCTACCTATACTCTTGAGCCTATTCTATCCCATCTTCTTCAGTAAGTTGCTCCTCTACCAGCCCTACTGTCTCACTTTATCATCAATCTCTTTGTTTACTAGCTGCTTCTTTGCTTTCTACAAACATGCTCTTGTCCTCCGATGCCATTCTCAATTTTTTTTTACTTGCTCTGCCCTATTCCTGCTAGGTATCATTCAATCCATTCTCTCACTTCTGTGGCTAAACTTAAGGCCAATTACAAATGATGCCTTCACATTTCCCCCCCTTACTTTCTTCTTAAGTTCTTTAGTTTGGTTTCTGACCTCATCATTCAAATGAAAGTGCTCTCTTCAAAGTTGTCAATGATCTCTTAATCACAAAACCCATTGGCTTTTTCTTAGGTATCCTTCTTTTCTGTGGTTTCTGACACTACTGATCATCCTTGCCTCAATACTTTCTTCTGTTTAGTTGTGTGTGTGTGTGTGAGTGTGTGTGAGTGTGTGTGTGTGTGTGAGAGAGAGAGAGAGAGAGAGAGACAGACAGACAGACAGACAGACACAGAGACAGAGAGAGAGTGATATATCCTAAGGCTCAGACATGATCGCTCTTTACTTCACTTTCAAGACCATTTTTGTTTAGTAAAGCTCAACATCCATGGGTTGTTTGAACTAAAATGTCTATGCTAATGTTATCTTCTTGTTCAGTCCATATCTATGCTCTGACTTCTATTTTATATTTTCAATTGGTAAGGGGATGTCTCAAAACTATATATAGATATTTTAAAACTGAGCATGATTGAAACTGAATTCATCTCTTCCCCTAAATCCTTCCATCTTTGTAACTTTTCTGTTACCATGGAGGGTAATATTAGGAGTCACTTAGGCTAATAATCTGTGTTATCCTTGACTACTCCCTTTCTCTCATTCCCCATATTGAAACTATCATAATGTTCTGCCTTTTCTAATTTTGTTATATTTGTTGTATATGGCCCCTTTTTTCTTCTGATATTACTAACACCCTGGTGCCTATTTTATTGCAGTAACCTTCTGGTTGATCTCCTTGCCCTAAACTCTGGATAGAGCAATGGAATTGGAATCAGAAGGACCTAAGCTCAAATACTACTTCAGACACTAGTTGTGCTACCCTGGAGAAGCCACTTAACCTCTGCCTGTCTTGAGTTTCTCATTTATAAAATGGATATAATAATAGCACCAAACTCCCTGGGTTGTTATGAAGAAAAAATGAGATTTTTAAAAAGTACTTGGCAAACCTTAAAGTGCTATATATATATATATATATATATATATATATATATATATATATATATATACACACACATTATTATTACAGTAAGACCTCATTTTATGCCAACAACACATGTGAATTCAGGTATATGTGGTTGGCAATCAAAAAAGACAGAAAAGATACATACAGTTAGAAAAACTAATTACATGCTAAATCTGTCTATTTTCCCAAGAAGCATAAAGTCTCTCGGCAGTTTATTTACCCAATGACACTCATTCTTGCTCTGAGAACATTAGTGTGAATCATTACATTGTTTTTCACCAAAATGAATTCTCATATTAACCTTTCTCTGAAATTCTTGCTTGTAACAAGTCATGTTCCCATTGGAGCACTGCTTTTTATTGTTTCATTAATGCTATTTAGTTATTAATAATGGCCCCAAAGTGTAAGACTAATGATACTGATTGCTATGATAAGCCTAAGAAAAGTCATAAAGTGTCTAGGTATACTTATTAAGTGATAGGGTTTGTTATTATGGATGCTTTTCAACTTACAAGAAGGTTCTTAGAATGTATTGGTCCCAGATCCTATTCTATTGTTGTTGTTTGTTTCTATTATTGTCTATTCAGTTTTCAAACACATCTAAAATGCAGGTCTGACCATGTTATTTTCCCTATTCAATAAGCCCCAGTGACTATCACTTCCAGGATCAAATTTATATTTGTATGTATGCATATGGTTCTCTGTTTGGCCTTCAAAGCCCTTTATAACTTCCTTTCTTTTGTTGTTCAGTTATTTCAGTCATGTCTGACTCTTTAAGACTCCTTTTGGGATTTTCTTGGGAAAGATTCTTTTGCCATTTCCATCTCAGATCATTTTAAAGCTGAGGAAACTGAAGCAAACAGGGCAAAGTGGCTTGTCCATGGTCACATGGCTAGTGTCTGAGGTCAGATTTGGACTTGGGTCTTCCTGACTTTCAAGCCCATGTTGTGCCACCTATCTGCTCCAATTGCTCCTCTACCCCCAAGTCTTTCTAGCCTTTTGAAAATTTATTCCTACTTATGTATTCTGAGTTCCAGTAACTCTAGCCTTTTTGTTATTCCTCATACAAAACATTCCATATCCCAGCTTTGGAATTTTCACTGGCTATCTGTGAAGAGATAGATACACACACACATACGCACCCCTAGATCTCTCTCTCTCTCTCTGTCTCTCTTTCTCTGTCTCTCTGTCTCTGTCTCTGTCTCTCTCTCTCTTTGTCTCTCTCTCTCTGTCTCTCTGTCTCTGTCTCTGTCTCTGTCTGTCTGTCTGTCTCTCTCTCTGTCTCTCTCTGTCTCTCTCTCTGTCTCTCTCTGTCTCTCTCTGTCTCTCTCTGTCTCTCTGTCTCTCTGTCTCTGTCTCTGTCTCTCTCTCTCTCTCTCTCTCTCTCTCTCTCTCTCTCTCTCTCTCTCTCTCTTTCCTCATCTCTGTCTTCTGACTTTCCTAGCTTTATTCAAGTCTTGGTTAAAATAACATCTTCTATAAGAAACCTTTTTCAATCTAGAATTGGGATTTGAATCTAATTCTTTATGGCTCTAAGATTGGCATTCTATTAATATGTCATATTACCTCTATTAAAAATAAGAATGAAACCTAATTTTAAAAACCCACAGGCCTAGTATAGCTATTAATGGTGATCATTTTGCAGTTAAATTTTTCCATCTTCTTAACTGTGGTATCTTATTGGAAAAAGCACAAAAGCTGTAAAAATTATTATTGAATCACAAAATTCAAGTACATATTAATATTTTGGTCACAAAACAAATGAAGCATGTCAAAATTGCTTAGGAGGCTATTATTGAAATACTTTTTGTTTTGCCTACTCCAATAACAGGATCGATAATTTTTAAATTTAAATAGTAATTATCAATATTACCTCTATAAAAACATTAGTATATGTTATATGAGTTATTTTAGGATTGTTATTATTTGTAGATTTCTACAGCTGGAAGGGAGTTTATAGGCCATCTAGTCCAATTTCTTTTACAGCTTGTTAAGAAACTTGTTAAAGATTGCATGGGTAAAAAATGGCAGACGAGTATTTGAACAGAGTCAGTGTCCTTTCTTGTGTAATATGTTACCATTTGTGAAGAGGTTTTCAAACTGTTGTTAAACAAAAACTGGTTCTGAAGATGAGAATAGAACAATTAGTATAGTATAATGTTTTGAGAATTAAGTAGTATAACAATATTAGGTTTGATATCTGGTTAGGGTAAGTCTAATTTTTGTTTTATAGTTTCTGATATGTAATGAGAGAACCATAAAAGCAATGTTTTATTTCATTAACATAACCTCAATATTAAATGAATATTTTAATTTATTTACCTGTGGTTGTTCAAAGGGCTTCTGTCTTATGGAATTGGAGAGCTGTCTTCTTTGCTCTAAAAGAGTTTTTGGTTTATTTTCATTACTTTCGAGGTTCATTTTTCTTCTTATACTGGTAGAATCTTAAGACAAATGCCAGAAAAAATAAGTCAATTATGTAAAGCAGAATAATCTCTTTTTGTTATTTTATACATCAAGATACTTTCAAATATTGTAGCAGGTTTGATGAGATGATAGCTTATTTCACAAAAGGGAAAATTTAAAACATTCTGATATTTAAAATTATAAAACAAACAAAAACAGTTACTTCCTAAACATAAGGAAAAAATGATTTGACACTATCTTTTGGGGGAAAGAAACTCTTAAATATACAGTTTCCCATGTGAAGACCTTTGGTAATAATTGAAATCTTATAATATTTCATATGCTTGGAACATCATTCCCTAATCTTTCTAAAACACCTCCTTTCATTAGGGAAAGTTAAAAATTTCTCATCTTCTCTAAAAATTTCCTAGATGAAGTGAACATGATATATTGATCAAATTTTTAACCTCTCATTTTATTCCAGGGCAAAATGCTTTGAATCCTTTTGATTTTTTTAAACTACCATTTTGATTCTTTATCTGCTTCTCTTCATTAGTCAACTTTTGGTTTAAAAAGAAAATTTCATCAGGCCAGGATCTGTGTCTAATAAAATTAGTTTTATTTGTAGAGAGATAATGAGGCATAGCAGATGGAGGCTTTAGAGTTAAAGAGCACCTGAGTTCAAATTCTGTTTTTGACACATTTTAGCTATTTTACCATGGGCAAGTCATTCTTTCAGTGTCTCAGGTAACTCTCTAAGAATATAAATAACATAGCAGATACTAAATGGTATTGGTAGAGGGAGTTTCCTCATCTGGAATTCCATGTATCAATGAATAAAAAAATCTAATCCCTTCTATCTTATCCCCAAAATGTGTAGCAGCACTTATATATTTAACAATTAGTTGTTTTCTGAGTGTCTGCATTGAAGTCATCTGTTTAAAAAAACTTAATAAGCATTACATTGCATTATGCTTCAGATGAATTATTATTGATCTGTGCCCTTCACATAAAACTACTGAATTCCTATAAAAGGTTCTTAACTTAGAGTCATATTAAGTACACATAAAAGGAGAAAACCCCATTAGTGGCATTAATAGAATCTTAAAGATGGAAAAGTTCTTAGAGGTCATTGGTCAAACTTCTCCCCCTTGTAGCAATTTTTTCTTTATTTATGACTAGTATGAATCATTTTGCTTCACATTTCCAGGGACAGAAGACTCATTACTTCCTAAGGCAGTCTTTTCCATCATTGGACACTTTTAAATTTAGAATAATTTTTATTATGTTTAGTATAATGTCTCCCTCTAACTTGCATCCACTGCTCCCAAGTTCTATCTTTTTGAAAAACAAGAACAAGTCTGCTTTTTTTCCCACATGTTAAGTCCTCAAATAGCTGAAGATGGCTATCATATTTCCTTTGCTCCAGACTAATGACACTCAATTTATCTAGCAATAACAATATACAAATGCATTTATTAAAAACCTACTATTTTCAGGTTTATTATTTTCATATTAATATGATAAGTATTGAAGAGGGAAAGAGAAAAGATTCGTAAACACTATTTATTATATGACAACTTCTAGAAAACAGAATCTTTGAATTTGAAGTCACATAGGTTAACTTGTACCTGAAATACTTCTTAGAAGAAAATGTCTAAAATTCTGCTTGAAAACATTCAGTGATGAGAAACTCAGTAGTTACAGAATTGGCTCATTATAATTTTGGATAGCTTTGAAGAAGAATTCTTTTAAATCAAACCCAAATCTGCCCCTAATATCGCACATTAATTCTATGAGTTAAGGCTAGTTCTCTAAACAATTTACTAAACAACCTAAAATTTCAAAAACGTGTATAAAAGAAAAAAAACACCACATGTATTAAAACTGGAAGAAAAGGCAGGCAACAAAGGATAAATATAAAAGTGTGGGAAAGTCTTGCAAGAATAGTTTCAAGAGGTCTCACAATGAAGTAAAGCTGGTAAGGAAAACTAAGGATAAAATTTTTTTTAGATAAATGGTGGGAAATGTAAAGATAGGATTGGCATTCAAGGTATACATGTAGATAAGATATCAGAGAAAAGGTTGAATTCCTCAAGTTTTACTTTTCATTCATTCATTCATTCATTCATTCATTCATTCATTCATTTATTTGCTAAGGAAAATGACCTTTGGCCTAGAAAGTAGAAAGTAGT
This sequence comes from Gracilinanus agilis, assembly GCF_016433145.1. Lineage (NCBI taxonomy): Eukaryota > Metazoa > Chordata > Mammalia > Didelphimorphia > Didelphidae > Gracilinanus > Gracilinanus agilis. The sequence goes on along the minus strand of NC_058132.1, from coordinate 181,247,685 downwards.
GGATAATAGTAAATTGACACTCAAAGTAAGTAGAGAGATAAGTGAGCACCTAGGTGATCTTATTGAGTTCAAGACTCGAGGCACAGATTTATCTATGGGTACTAAAAAGACTGGCAAATATGAGCCCTGTACAACTTCAGTGATCTTCCAAAAATTGGTGAATGCTATAAATATTGCAGGATTAGAGATGGACAACTGCTACCTTCATTTTTTAAAAAGGGCAAGGAATTAAGTATACAAATTAACTGAGCTTTATTTTGATTACTACAGAAAAATTCCACAACCTACTAATAATAGTTATTATTCCTTTAATCAAAAGGAAGATGGGGTCACAAACTCACAACATAATTTAATCATACCAGACTATGTCCTTTTTTGATAGGATCAGTAGATTAGTAGGATCATAGGATTATCAATCTAGAGACCTTAGAGTTTATCTAATCTAACCCCTTCATTTTACAGATGATGAAAATGAAGCTCAGGGAGATTAATTGTTTTGCTTAATGTCACACAGGTAGTGGATATCAGAATGAGATTTGAACATAGATCCTCTGACTTCAGAGCCAGTGACACTTCTACTATGCTATGTTGCTTACTTTGATCATTTTGCCTAGATTTTAGTCAAGTATTTGGCAAAATTTCATGTTATTCTTATATATAAAATGAAGGAATATGAACAAGATGAGATTATAATAGGGTGGCTTCAAAACTAGTTGAATAGCAAGACCCAAAGACTAGTCATTAATGGTTTCATGTCAACTTGAAATGAGTCTCTAGTGTAGTATAACAGGGATTTATTGTACACTCTGTGCTGTTTGTATTTTAACCAGTGCTTTGGATAATGCATAGATACTTATCAAACATGTGGACAACATAATATTAGGAGACATATTCAACTAAAGTTCTGGATAGGAGTCAAAAATATCCTGATGGGCTAGGATATTGGGTCAAATTGATTTGGGATGAAATTTAATATGTCATCTTACACAGATTCAAAAAATCAATCCTAAAAGTACAAGAAGAGAGAGGTATGGCCAGTGTTGCACAACCTTAAAAGTGAGTAAAAAGTGTGACTTCTTGTTTCCAAATGCATATGCAATTTTAGGCTGTACTAGACTTGGGAATCAATAGTTTTGTTTCCTTGATGGACCACAGATAGAGCTGTTTTTAGTTCTCAGTTTCTTGCATGGGAAGAAAGAAATTAGCAAGCTGGAGCATATGCAAGAAAAAATAACAAAAATGATGAGGGGAATAGAAAACCAAGGCTTTATCATTTGAAGATATGTTTAGAAAAGATTCAAGATTCAAGGTTTATATGTTTAGAAGATTCAAGAAGGTCATTAATTAAAGTTTTCTTCAAGTATCTAAAGGTCTGTAACATGGAAAAAACATAAGTTGTTTTGCTTGGCGTCAGAGGGCATACTTATGAACAATAGGATATAACTAAAGAGAGGCATATTTAAACTCTATGTAAGAAAATTAAAATGTTCAAATATTAGAGCTATTAAAAATTGGAGAGGGGTGGTTTGGGAGATACCAGGATGCTCCCCATTAGAAAGAGGTCTTTAAACAAAGACTAAACAATCACTTATTGGACATGTTTTTCAGGACATTCTTTTTTTCAGATTTGCTTTCTAATAGTTAAATGGCCTCTGAGGTCACTTCCAACATAATGATTCTTTAATTATATGAAGAGTAGAAGGAAAGTTGGCCTGCATAAATAAAACATAACAAGAGGCCAAACTAAGTCAGATCATCCTGAGGGCATTTACAGATGAAAATATGAGAACAAATAGATGTGAAATAAAATAAATTTCCCAGTTCTTTTATATTGATCTGTTTTCATCATTGTTGACAGCAGAAACTTTAGTATTCAATGTACAAGGTGAGGCAACAATTCAGAAAATAAAATAATAAAGACTGACCAAATTTATACTTTGGAGATCAAGGTAAGAGAAGTCTTAATTTTGCAGATACTTAGGGATCAATTTTCAAGCCAACTCAAAGAAGAAAAAAATCAAAAAAAGTGTCAAAGCTCACATATATTTTTAACTCAAAAAAGGGTTACCAGAAAGTTATCAGTAACTACCAACTCTACTGTATTTTTGTGAAAAGGATGTGAGATCCTCTGGGGTAATGACTTGGTTTTATGTTTGTAATTTCCTACATATCTTAAATAAAAGAACCTTATCAGAGAAACATGACAGAATTTTAACCCAGTTTCCACTTGTCCTTCATATTCATGCTTCACTGATTTTGTTTGTACAAAAGCCTTCTAATTTCATGTAATGAAAATTACCTATTTTATCTTGTATAATTAACTCTATCCTTCATTTATTTTATTTTTTTAAACCCTTAACTTCTGTGTATTAGCTCCTAGGTGGAAGAGTGGTAAGGGTGGGCAATGAGGGACAAGTGACTTGCCCAGGGTCACACAGCTGGGAAGTGTCTGAGGCCAGATTTAAACCTAGGACCTCCCATCTCTAGGCCTGACTCTCAATCCACTGAGCTACCCAGCTGCCCCCTCTATCCTTCATTTAGCTAAAAATTAATTAGTAGGCAAATTCTTAACAAGGAATATAGGAAATCATAAAAGAGAAAGAAGTAATAAAATTAAAGTGATTTCACGCATTTAAAATAATGAAAACAAAAATTTCAATGTGGAATGGAAGATATTTGCATCAAATGTTACTGATAAGTGTCTGATATTCAAGGAGGAAAAGCGACAAAAAATATAATACAATCTTTTTTCAAAAAGAATTGCAGATTACAAATGACCATGAAAAAATATTCTTTGAATCACTAATAGTAGAAAGACACAAATGAAAAATTTTGAGGATTCACCTTGCTCCATGCCAAAAGAAAAATATGATTAAAAAAAACCTAGGGACAGTTAATATTGGAAGGACTATGGAAATACAAGCCAACATATATTTTCAGTGTAGTTGTGAATTGATCCAACTGTTCTGGATAACAATTTGGAATTATTTAAGAAGAGTAGTCAAAATTTTCATAACTTTTGACTCCCAAATCCTACAACTGTGTATAAATAGGAAGGAAGTAAACTGCCAAGGAAGTAAAAAAAGCAAACACAGAAACAAAGTTCCAAAATAAATAACAAAATATTCATAGTAGCACTCTTCATGATAGCAAAGAACTGGAAAGAGTCCTCCATCAATTGAGAAACCCCCAACTATGGCATATGAATGTAGAAAAATAATACTGTGACTGAAGTAAAAAATAATAAAGGTGAGTAAATCATAGAAATGAAAAAGTTTGTATAAATTGATACAGAATAAAAGAACCAGGACCAACAGAACAATATGCACACGGATTACAGAAATGTAGCTGAAAAGGTCACTAAAAAGAAGCTGAAAGTAAATGAAAAACCAGGGAAGTTCAGAGAATAGATAATGAAACCTATCTCCCTATTTATGGAAGAGAAGTAAGGGATTATTAGGACAGAAAGTTATATACATTAGCAGATGTGGTCTCTGCATGGGATATTTTTTTTTTACTTGGTTGTTAATTCTTTATCACAACGGAAACTTTAGTCTGGAGAGGGTCTTTTTTTTCCTACCCCAGAAATGACTATGATACAAAGACAAAATATTTTAATAAAATATTTTTTTAAATTAACTTCAAAAATGCAATATTGAAGTGTTGGTATATGACTAACTAGCAGTTCACTTGAAAAAAATGTAAAGGTATTTTGTGTTCTTTAAGTTTATTTAGAATCAACCAAGAAGGCTTTGGTCTTATATTTCTTCTCCCTTTTGTGGTTCAGCTTTCTAAGAAGGCTATCTACAACTGATATCTCCAAATCCATTCCTTTCACTCTCTAATTCTGAAATCTAGTTTTCAACTTATTCAATTCAATCGAATTCAAGTGAAACTACTCTCTCTGAAGTTACAATTAATGCCTTACTTACCAAATTTAAAGGCTTTTCTCAGTCTTCAGTCTTAACCTCTTTGGAGCTTTTGACAATGGATTACCCTCTTCTTGATATTTAAGTTTTTGTGAACATTACTCTTTCAGTTCTGATTGCTCCTTAGCTTCCTTCCTTTGCTTCATCTTCATCCAGGTCATTCCCATTAACCAGTGTATACCTTAGTGGTTTTTCTTAGGCCCTTTTTTCTTTACTCTATACTATTTCACTTAGTCATCTCCTCCACTTTCATGGATTCAATTAACATCTCTATGCATATGATTCTCAAACTCATTCAGCCCTAACCATTCTCCTGACCTCCAGTTTCCCAGCTCCAGTTACCTATTAGATGTCTCAAACTCAATGTTCCACAAAACTAAACTATCTTTCTTCCCCAAATTATCTCTTCATAACTCCCCTGTTATTGTTGAGGGTATCACTATCATCCCAGTCACCCCAGGTCATAACCTAGGTGTTATCTTCCTCACTCTCTCCTCCCCCATATTCAATCTATTGTCATGTCTTGTGATTCTATCTTTGTAATGTCTCCTGAATATGCCCCCTTTCTCCCTCTGTACGCCATCAGTGCTCTGGTATAGGGGTCTTATCACTTCATCCCTGCAAAGCTATAATAGCATTCTGGGTGGTCTCTCTCCCTCAAGTCTCTTTTTATGTCAGTTCATCTTTTTCCTAAACTTTCATTTTGATTTTCTTAAAACACAAATCTCTGCATTGAGTAAACTCCAATGATTGATTCCCTATTACTTCTAGAATCAAATATAAAATCCTTTATTTGTTTTTGAAGTTCTCCATAACCTGGACACTTTCTACATTTCAAGTTTTCTTATGCCTTACTTACCCCCAAATGGTTATTTAAATGCATTGGTCTTTTTGCTTTTCCACACACATCTCACTTTTTATTGGCTTTCTCTCATGCCTAGAATTTCTTTCTTCTCATCTATGCATCTTGGATTTTCTGGCTTCCTTCAAGTCTCAGCTAAAGTCTTACCCTTTTATAAGAAACCTTTCTTGATTCTGCCCCCTCCTTAATCTTATTGCCTTCTAAGATTATCTTGAATTTGTTCTATTTATACAGAAGTATTTGCATAATTTCTCTCCTTAGACTATGGGCTCCTTGAGAACAGGGGCTGTTTTCTGCCTTTCTTTATATCTGAAGGGCTTATCACAATACCTGGCATATTAATAGGCACTTAGTCAATGACAGCTGACTAACTAATGTGAGGTAAGGTTCCATCAAGAGAGAACTTCCAAAAGTAAGTAAGAAAGCAATAGTTCCATTGTATACTGTCATAAGACCACAAGAAGTATTGCATTCTGACTATTGCATCTTAAGAATGACATTGATGAGTTAGAAAATATCTTGAGAAAGGAAAATAGGATTGAAAAGGCTCTTGATATCCTCCCATAGGAGCTTCTTTTGGGGATGTGTGTGTGTGTGTGTGTGTATGAAATTTATCTTAAAAGAGAAAAATATTAACAAAGATTCTGTAGCTTTCTTCAAGTATTTGAAAGGCTGTTATGTAGAAGAGTGATCAGATGTAAATTACTTAGCCTCAGAGGGTAGAACTACAAATGAGTGATATTTTTTTATTGTTCAGACATTTTTCAGTTGTGCCTGACTTTGGAGGCATTGAATATTAATTTTAAAATCTACACTCCACTTAGGGTTTTCTTGGCAAAGATACTGGAGTAGTTTGTCATTTTCTTCTCCAGCTCATTTTACAGATGAGGAAACTAAGGCAAATAGGGTTAATTGACCTGTCCAGGATCTGAGGCCAGACTGGGAAGATGAGTCTTCCTGACTCCAGGCCAGGCACTGTATTCATTGCATCACTTAGTGTCCCTGAGTGGAAATTGCAAAGAGGCAAATTTAGAGGATGTTAACAATAAGAACTATTCAAAAGTAGAGAGGGTTGTCTCAATAAGAAATAGGTTCCCTCTTGGCTGGAAGTCTTCAAATAAAGGTCTAATTCTAGAATATGTTGTGGTTGCGATTATTGTTTAGATATGAGTTGAAATAGATAAGATTTTAAACTGAATTCCTTCGATTCTGCCAACTGTGATCTCTTTGCAACTCTTGATAGGATTTCCCCCTTTCCAACATAATTTTTCCTCCCCCAGGTTCAGAGATAGTATATTTCTTGGCTTTCTTTCTTCTCGATTATCTTTTTGTTTCATTATCCTGTTCCTGATGTATTAAATAGATATAAGTTTCAGTCTTAGCTTCCTTCCTCTTATTCTCTGCTCTCTTCCTTGGCAATCTCATTCACTCTCAAAGCTTCAGTTAATGTATCTATGTAAATCACTTTTTACATGTCTAGTTCTGATCTTTACTCTGAGTTCTAGCTGCACTTACTTGACATCACTACTGGTTGCCCCTCATGCAACATAAAATTTAACATGTCCAAAATCAATCAACTGCATTATTTTCTTCTTAAACCTGATTTTCCTTCTGATTTCATTATGTTGGTGACTTTTTTATGATGTTAATGATTTTTTGCTATTTCTCAATCCATAAATCCCAATCATATGCCAAATCTTGCCACTTCTATCTCTCCAGTATCTCTCACATCTGTCCTCTTTTCTTTACTCACACAACTACTTCCCTGGTTCAAGCATCCATCACTTCTTTCCTAGAATACTGAATTAGCCTCTGATGTCCTTTTCTTGCCTCAAATATGTCTTGAAAACAATCTATCCTTTATATAGCTGCTAAAATGATTTACCCAAAATGCAGGACTGAACATATTAGCCTTTTCCCCAGCCACCTTCTCTTGTTACGCAGACCATTTAAATAGCTCCCCATTGTCTATATATAATATAAATTGTGCTGGATTTTAATGTCCTTCACCACCTAGCTCCAACCTTACTTTTTTATTATGCATTTCTCTCATTCACATATTCTCTGTTTTAGCCAATGGACTTTATGCTCTTCTGTACACAGGATAGTCTGTCTCCCATCTCCACATCTTTGCATACTTTACTTTTTGTGCCTAGAGTTCACTTCCTTCTCATTTCTTCCTCTTTTCTTGCTTCTTTAAAAAAACTCAGGGGGGCAGCTGGGTTGTTCAGTGGATTGAGAGTCAGGCCTAGAGACAGGAGGTCCTAAGTTCAAATCCGGCCTCAGACACTTCCCAGCTGTGTGACCCTGGGCAAGTCACTTGACCCCCATTGCCCACCCTTACCATTCTTCCACCTATGAGCCAATACACAGAAGTTAAGAGTTAAAAAAAACTCATGAACCACGTTCTTCATAAAGTGTTTCCTGACCCCCACCCCCAGCTGCTACTGCCCTCTCCACATGAAATTACTTCATTTTGCATGTTTATCAATATACATGATATATTTATTCTACTACCCCACCTTTTATAATATAAAGTCCTTGAGGAAATTGACTATTGCAGTAAGCATATAAATACTAGGCATGTAATGAGCACCTATTAAATTACATACCAAGAGAAGTAACCTCATTGATTTAGAGTCATGCTTAATGACTTACTGCTATAATGATACAAGGGAAATTTCAAATACTAAGTAATGCAGAGGCAATCTACTAATTTTTTTCTTTTAAGCCAGTAGAGTCTTACCAGCAGTCTTCTCGTTTTGTCCTAGGGCACTATGTTCTCCTTTCCATTGAATACCAATTTTTTCTTCAATGGGCTTCAAAGAGTGACTATTTTCTTCATAAAGAGGACTTCGTGTGAAAATTGATGAACAATCTTGCTGGGCAATCATCTGAGTACCTTTCATATTATGATTTATCTTTGCTGATGTTTGACAATCAGAAGTTCGATAGGAAGGTAATGATGGCATTTGAGTGAGAAACTCAGAGCTATTACTATTCCAAAGTGAAGGGCTATTTTCTTGAGAGAGGTTAACAAAAATGTTCTCTGTTGGTAAAACATACCTTGAACCTAGGTTTCTACTATTTATACTGCTGCTTTGGGATTTTGTAGGCATCACTGATTGACACTGAGAATCTTTTACAGTTTTATTAATCCTATTATTTGTTACAGTTTTATAAGGAGGATGAGGTGCATTTAATTTGCCCTGAGTTGGTATAATCTTGTTGGCTTCATGTGTAGATTGTGGTCTAATGTCATTGCTTTTTTTGCTTTTAGATGCAATACCTGATTGGACTTTGGGAGCCCTTGTTCTTCGAATTAGCTTTATTATCCCACTCCGAGGAATAGTCTTTTGAGTTTTAGAGTCACTATTATAAACAGGGAATTTACCTTCCTCTTTTTTTGAGATCATCCAGGCTTGTTTTGCAAAGCTTTTACCTGAAGGTACAAAAGCATCAAAACACAAATTTTCTGTTTCAGGCATTTGCGTAGCAGTGCTTTTTTTAATAAGAGGATTATCCTTGGGGTTTTCATAACAAGAAGAATTTATAGCCCAAGGAGCACTAACGTTGCTGGTAGTACTGACTTTGGTTTGAACATAATTATTAGCTTGTGATGATGCTTGTGGTGAAATAAGTCCAGTTTTCAATGAATTTTCTCCACCTTCTTTTTCTATTTGGCCAATTTCATCGAACCATCTAAGTTTTTTAATGCTCTTTTGCATTTCAGAGCTCTTTCCCTTTCCTTTTGTCAATTCTACACTATCTCTGATTGCTGCTGCAGTTTGATTTCCCAAGTTGAAGCCTCGATTTATAATTAATGCCTTGAAACAATCATTTTCATATTTTGATTCTTTCTTTAATATGCTTTTAAGTAATTTCACTCCATTTTTCTCATGATTAGTGTGTTTGGATTTTTTTGGTTGTCCAACTAACTCAGAATTAGTAGATAGTGTGGTTCCAATTGCTTTCTCGTTTTTATCTTTCACTGCCATTTGATCAGAGTTGTTAAACATATAGGGAGAATTAAGTGCATCTGGAAATAAAAAAGGCAATGCCTGATAATTATTTCCAAAGTTTTTTATCTTTTCATCTTTTATATCTTTCAAACTGTCTATCCCATCAGTACACTGTATTGGGCAAATTTCTTCTAAGTGCATATTATTCTTTTGCAAAGAACTAGGTGAATGTATACTATTAAAAGTACTTTTATAGTTAGTCCATTGACTAGAAGGTAGTATTAAAGGTGTTGCCATAGGTAAGTTTGAAGCAAGTACTGAAGTGGTTTTGTTTGATTGAGTTAATTCGGGATATTTCTCATGTTCTGAAGACTGAATTATTTCTTTTATAGTAGAAGATGAAGTAGTCCAATTTTTGTTGAATTTAAATGTTGGACTCTCAGTAATTAATGGTTTTTCTCTTTTGGATATTCTAGAAAACTGAGAGTCAACTTTCCATATACTGCAGGTTTCTGAGGTCTTTTCAGCCTTTTTATCTTGTGCAAAAGTACATGGGCTATGTATAAAGGCTACTGTGTTATCAGAAGCATCTGTACTTCTTTCAGCAACCTTGTTAAAAGCAAATGATTTTAGTTTTGGATTATTAAAATGTTCATTATGTTTATTTATAAAGTCTGGAAAAGGAGAGGCTGTCTGTATATTTTGATCACCTAAGTTTATTAGCCAATTATTTATATGTTGAGTTTTAGAGAGATGCAATTCGCCTGCATCAAAATTAACCTGATTTGTTGGTTGTGGACTCTCTGAACTGTGAGATACAAAGTTCTGCTGGGTTGCTGAAGATGTAGCTTTACCAAGTGCTGAATAGATTTCTTCATGGTCTCCAGCTTCAAGACTGTCTATACTTGACAGAGTTTCAGAATTTGTTAGTTGATTCACTTCTTCATGAAGATCCTGAAAAAAATGATGCAAATTTATCTTTAAGATATCTTAATTTTTAATGTCAAAATTAAAACAGTACTGTAACATCTCAATTACACTGAGGCTAATCTTCCTGAACATATAGGAGTTTACTAGAACAGGTTAGAAGCTTTGTAGGGAAGCAGTGTGATAAAATGGAAAAGAGCAATGAATATGGAGTGAGAAAAACTGTATTTAAGTCTTGGTTCTGTTACTATCCATAGGTGACTTTAGTACTCAATTTCTGTGGATTTCAGTTTTGTCAACTCTAAAATCAGGAGCTTGTATTAGATGACTTCTAAATTCTCTTCCAGCTCTAAATCTGCAATCCTAAGAAGTTTTTGATTTAGGAGAATACAGTGGAGAACAATAGCTAAATAAATCTTACTTAGAATCCCTGGGGTTAAAAATCAAGGAGGGAAATGGACTGAAGCATAAGAATTGAATCTTGGCTCCATAACTTTATTTCCTTATAAAATTTTCAGGTTCCCAATATTCATTATACTCATTAGAAGACAACAGAGACTGAAGAAACAGTTTTAGTCAGAAAAAAAGACGGATCAATGTGATTTTGGTTTTACTAATGCAATCTTTGAATAATGTCTGAGAAGCACAGTGTAGAATATGTGCTTAATAAATAATTGTTGATGATTACATATTGAGGCAAATTATACTATTTTCCGTATCCTCAATCCTTTCCTACCTTTACACCTTTGAGTATATGTTTCTATAAGCCTGTTATATCCACCCTGTTCCATTCTTGGCTGAATTCTTACTCATCCTTTAAAGTCCAATTCAATTGCAAAATTCTTAACAAAATCTTTCCAGATCATTCACTTGTAAACTACTGTCTCTTTGGCCCCCATATAGCAATCTATTTTGTAATGCTCTAATGTACTTCTTATATATCAGTTACATATGCAAAATCATGTCTTACATTTTTCTCTGTATATGTCTTTCCTCTCATTAGACTATAAGCTCTGTGATGTTAGGATTAATGTCTTCCCAAATTTTCTAGTTCTCCTAGTGCTGAGCGTAGAGTTCTGAACATAGGTTCTTAATGAAAATCTCTTGTTACTGAGGTAGTGCTAATCTTTGAAATAAAAAAAAAAGCAATCTGACAGCTTTTCTCAAAAGGAACTTTCCACTTTATGAGTAAATTGGCCCAAACACTAATATTTTATTGTTATAAAAATCAATAAAGTTGGATAATAATTTTCATGATAGATATTTGTTTTCCTTAACTATCAAAACATAATGTGTATCACACAAAGGCATGGAATAAGGGGCAGAGAAGGAACAGGAAATCTTGACAATCTAAAGGGACTTTGTTCCTGAGTTACACTTACATTCTACCCAGAAGTTTATATTGTTCCTTTTGGAAAGGAGAACAATAACAACAGTTTAGGGACGATAGGCAAATTCAGGTAAGTATTTGAAAAGTATATAAAGACAGAAGAATAGAGCTAAAACCTTGATAATATTTATGAAATACAAAATGTTACAAAGATCATACTTTTACAACAGGAGGATGCTCCCACTTGTGATTCGTTGTCATAGTCCATTATAATTACAAAGACAATCTGATGGATATTTTGACCTAATTAGAAAAAGAAGACTGAAACAAAGGTTTGAAAGGTGTCTTTTGGCCTATTTAGATATTCTTAGTGGAAAATTGAGCTATAATTTAAAAAATCTCCATGCTTAGATTTCACATCTGAAATATTAGTTTAAATGGTAGTTACAAAACAAGGAATATGTGCTTTCTCTAATATAAACACAAATGAATCTTTTAAAGTCTTACTTATTTGAATTAAAATGAAATGTATTAGATATCTAATCTAAAAGTTCTAGTGCTAAGCACAATTGATCCTATAGTTGCTTTATATTAAAATAATACTAAATAAGAAAAGAAAGAATTGAGTGTAGGCCAAAATCCCTTCAGGGAACATTTTCAAATCAAGACAAAGTATATTGGTTTCTTCTTAATAAAGTGTAATCAGAAGATCTTAGGTTACCCATTAACCGCTTTATTTTCAATTACTTATATCTTTAACCTCTGCTTGAACCTGACAACATAAGAATGACAAATGTATTTTTACTTAAAAATCTGACTTTCTGTGATATTCTGTACTAGTTTCAACCTGAATTTTACTATCACTGTTTGGAACTGATTAAAATATAATTAGAAATCAAACAATTTAACCCTCAAAAAATTCTACTAGTTGCTTTTATTTGTAAAAAAAAATTGTCAGAGATCTTTGACTAAAATATAAAAATTCTAATTCTAGAATTTTAGAATTTTGATGTTTATTATGATCATGATTTCTCCTAAAATACAATTGTTAATCCTTAAGAATTCCTATAATTCTAAAATGCTAGCTATCCTAAGCCATTTGCCACCTACCCATGTTCGTTAAAATCTGAAATATTAAATTTGTTTCGTTTGTTTGTATTTTGCATTACAAACTCAAGAAGGACTTTTCAACAGGTCTCTGTAACCTGTCTTGACACTCAAAAAACATTTGGGAATTATAGAGATTGAAAGTAAAATTCTCTCTCTGATACTATTTCTAATGTGAATTAGATGGGTGATTAGCATTACCTACTGATTTAGGTAATGCTAAAGTAACATAATATTTTAGTTACGTTCAGATAGCACCTACAGAACAAATGTTTTTCTAGGCAAAAACAAAAACAAAAATCATTCTTTACTTTAAAATTATGCTTCTTCATTTTTCACATGAATTTAAAAATTTTTGAGTTGCAAATTCTCTCCCTTCTACCTGCCCCTCCTCCTCCACCATTTAGAAGACAAGCAATATAATACATACTATTCATGTGAAGTCATGCAAAACCCATTTCCATCTTAGTCATATTGAAAAAAAAGCAAGAAAAGTATCCTTTACAATAAAGGAGGAAAAAACCCCCAGAATATTGGACAAGGAAGAAAATCGGTATCACTATAAGAAAATTAGACAAATTTAATAAAACTTGTTCTTTTATATTTGTCTAAACTTTACTAGGGTTCTAAGTCTAAATTACAAAAGTGTAGGTATTGATATAAGTATTTTGACAGCATTAGTCTACTTAATACAGGATGAAAGAATATTAAAAATGAAAGGGATATTTAGTCCAAACTTTTCATTATTTATGTTTGAGAAAAACTGAGACAGGTAAGAAAAATGACTTTCCTTAAGTCAGACAACTAGTCAGTTTCATGGCCAAAGTTAAAACATTTGAATCCCAAACTAGTGGTCTTTTCTTTGTGCCATGCTGTAGTCAGCATTTTCCATGATTAAAGAGTGGGAACATTTTAAATAAATCACATTTAGGGAGTCACCCCATGAATATTTACCTAGGAATTTATAGGTTCAAACATGATTCTAATATTCAGATTATTTTTTGAAGTCTCTTAGGACCAGTAAGCATTTATTTGTTAAAGCTTTTATCCCCCCCCAACCCCCCAAATCATCCTTCTTGACAAGATCAAGAGTTTTCTGCCAAAGGTGGTTTCGGGGCTTTTCTAGTCTTCTTGAGATAACTATTTAAAATATATATATATTTTCCAGATTATGTGTTGACACAATTTTCAATAATAATTTTCTGATGTTTTGCAATCCATATTTTATCTCTCTCCCTCCCATTCATCTTCTCTCCCCACAAAAGGAGGTAATAGGATATGGATTATATATCTGTTGTTATATAATATATATTTTCATGTTCATCATGTTGTGAAAGAAGACACATTACAGTGAAGAAAAGCTCATGAGGAAACAAGGTGAGGAATGGCATAATATGGCAGGCTTTTTTGTGGGGGGAGGGGCAGGGTAAACAGGGTTAAGTGACTTGCCCAGTGTCATACAGCTAGAAAGAATCTCCGAAAGATAAACTTTTCTGACTGCAGGCGCCACCTAGCAGCTCATGTGGTGACTAGTTTTTAAAAATGGATTAAATTCTTCGTATTATCATTTCTTAGAAATGTGAAGTCTTTACTTTTATTTATTTCTTATTTTTTAGCATAGTTTAAGTTGTTAAAACTGTTTTTTGCCATCTCCTCTACTCAGCTTCATAATAAAGTAATAAAATTTTAAGATCTGATATGAGATTTTGCCATTTTTTTCATTTTTCTACTTCATCTTAGATCTTAGATCTTATAAATTCTGTGTCAAATTTTTATCAGAAATAAATGTGCACATTCTCTCCCCGGGCTCTATCTTTTTTCTTATCTGAACTGCATTTATTTTGTGTATTCAAAAACTTTAATATTTTTCTAATATTCATAATCATCTTTTTTGCCTCTTGAAATATTTCCTCAGAAATAAATGGGATTTTAGAAATTTATCTTGTATCAATTGGTCTGAACCCCAAATAAATAGACAACTTCTCAAACTTTCTAATGGTATGAATTGTAGTACAGCTATATTTTGATATATAGTATGAGAAACTCATATAAGCTGATTTTCAACAAACTACATAAAATTTTCCTAGTAAATCTTCCTGAACAAAGAATTTTTTATAAAATTTTGCATTTTGGGATCTCAGAGACTATATGATCTACTTATTTCATATTGCAGTCTACTGCTTAATTTTTCTATCTTTTTAAAACTATTAATATATTGTTTTGATAATAACTACCTTAAAATATAATTTGTGGACTGGTAGTGCTAATCTTTTATTCATATATATGTATATATACATATTTTTTTATTCTTTCCGTAGATATTCTCAATTTTTGGTTCCTTCATATTCAGTTTGTTATTTGAATTCCATAAAACTAGAAAAGCTTTTCCAAAGCAGAAGAGTTAATAATTTCTAGACATAATGTAATAATAATTTTATCTTTAAAAAGGTAGTGGAAACAACTATTAGGAGATGTATTCTAGGTATGATCCTCAATGATAAACTAATTGAAAGAAATTAAAATTTGAGAGAATTCAGAAGTGATCATTCAATTTTATAATTTGTGAGAGAAGAGAGGAAGGCTAAGGATAGTGTGACATGCAATATGGATTTTTAGAGAACAGATTTCAGGGGGTTTGGAGGAAGCATAGACTGGATATTAAACATTCAATCTAGAAGATCAGAAAGTCAATCCAGGAAGGATGAAAAACTCTAAAGAATCTAAAAAATTTCCCTCAAAAGAAAATAAATAGTTGCCCAAATAAGCCAATATGGAAGGCCACGGATTTATTAACAAACATCAAAGAAAGAAAAAAGTAGATGAATAAAAAAAATGTGAGAATAGTTTCATGAAGGTGAAAGTTCAGACTGAACTAAGCCTGATGAGGCAAGTTAAGGACAGCAAAAGGATTTTAGATAGTGAGAAAATAAGACTAGGACCAAATAAAAGATTGGATTGATGTTCATATTGGGATGATTATAACCAAGCAGCTTCGATTATTTTACTTTTTTTGCCTAGGAGAATAATCTTTGGATTTAATAGAAATAAGCAATATTTATAACGAGGGGTTAATTTTTTTTAGCATCAATAGATTGTTTAACAGACTGGGTTAGAAATGTTGATAGAACTCTCAATTTAAAATTCTTTGCCATCACAAAAAGAATTGCTATAAATATTTTTGTTTATATAGATTATTTCCCTTTTAAAAAAAATCTCTTTGGGATATAGACCTGCTTACAGTGATGTTGCTGGGTCAAAGGGTATGCAGAGTTTTACGGTCCTTTGGGAATAGCTCCAAATTGCTCTCTAGAAGGGTTGGATCGGTTCACAACTCCACAGTCCATTCATTAGTGTTCCTGATTTCTTCCATCCCTCCCAACATTTGTCATTTTCTGTTTGTCATATTAGTTAATTTGATAGGTGTGCAGTGGTACTTTAGAATTGTTTTAATTTTCATTTATTTAATCAATAATGGTTTAGAGAAAATTTTTATATGACTATAGATTTTCTTTGATTTTTGCCTATTCCTATCCTTTGACCATTTACCAACTGTGGAATGGTTTGTATTCTTATAAATTTGATTTAGTTCATTATACTTGAGAAATGTAGCCTTTCTTAGAAAAACCTATTGTAAATTCCCATCTCCTACCAACCCCAATATTTTGCTTTCCTCCTTATCTGGGATGCATTGGTTTTGTGCTAAACCTTTTAAATTTAATGCTACCTCTTATTTGATCATAAATTCTTCCCTTATGCAAAGATCTGATGGTTAACATATTCCATATTCTCCTAATATACATCATCCTTTATATTTAAATAATGTAATCAACCCTGCTATCTGCTTCTATTTTAGAGGTGAGTTCATTCCTTTCGCATTTATTGTTATGATTGTTGGGTAATTCCCTCTATCCTACTTTCCTGCTTATCCTTCTCTCTCTTTTCACCCTTTGCATCCTCAAAAGTATATCACTCCCTTTACTATCAGACTCCCCCTCTTCTCCTATCCCTCTTCCCTCCTACTTCCCTGTAAGGTAAAGATATATTTTCACACCCAACTGAATGTGTACATTATTCCCTCTTTGAGCCAATTCCAATGAGAGTACAATTCAAGCTTTGCCTTGTCACCCCCACTGCATCCTACCTTCCATTATAAAAGTTCTTTCCCACCTCTTTACATGAGATAAAGGAAAATTACCTAATTCTATCTTTCCCTTTCCCCTTCCACCTAGTGCATCCCTCTTTCTCATTCCTTAGTTCTATTCATTCATTCATTCATTCACTTATTTATTTGTTTGTTCATTTATTATTTATTTATTTATTTTATATGATCATTATAGTTAAATCACATCCATGCTCTTTATCTATGTATATTCCTTCTAACTGCTCTAATAATGGGAAAGGTCTTAGGAATTACAAGTATCTTCTCATATAGGAATGTAAACAGCTAAACTTTTTTGAATTCCTTTCTCATTTACCTTTTTAGGATCTTAAGGCTTGCATTTGAAAGCTAGCTTTTCTATTTTCTATTCAGTCTTTTCGTCAGGAATATTTGAAAGTCCATTATTTAATTAAATATCTATTTCCCCCTGAAGGATTATACTTAGGACTTCTGGGTAGGTGATTCTTGGTTGTCCTACCTTCTTTGTCCTCCAGAATATAACATATCAACCTCTCCAATCCTTTAGTGTAGAAGCTGCTAAATCTTATATCATCCTTAATACAGCTCCACAATATTTGAATGATTTCTTTTTGGCTGCTTGCAATATTTCCTTCCTGACCTGGGAACACAAGAATTTATCTATAATATTCTTAAAGATTTTCATTTTGGGATCTCTTTCAGGAGGCAATTTGTGGATTTTTTCCATTTTTACTCTTGGTTCTAAGGATGTCAGGGCAGTTTTCCTTGATTATTTCTTGAAATATGATGGCTAAGCTCCTTTTGTTCTGACCATAGCTTTCAGGTAGTCCAATAATTCCTAAATTTTATCTCTCCTTAACCTATTTTCCAGGTTAGTTGTTTGTTTGTTCAGTGAGAAAAATCACATATTCTTCTATTTTTGTCATTATTTTGATTTGATTTTATTGTTTCTTGATGTCTCATGAATTAGCTTCTACTTCCCAATTCTAATTTAGTATATGATTTTCTTTAATGAGTTTTTGTACCTCTTTTCCCATTTGACTAATTCTGTTTTTAAGGAGTTCTTTTCAGCAGATTTTTCTACTTTTTTTAACCATTTGATCTGTTTTTAAGATGTTATTTTCTTCATTTTCCAGTACTTCTTTTACCAACCTATTGACTCTTTTTCATAATTTTTTTGCATCTCTCTTTTATTTTGCCATTTTTTCCTTTACCTCTTTTATTTGATTTTTAAATCAAATCCTTTTTGGGTTCTTTCAGAAATTTGTTTTGGGCCTAAGACCAATTCACATTTTTCTTTAAGGCTTTGGATGCACATTTGGACTTTGTTGTCTTCTTCTGAGTTTGTCCTTTAGTCTTCTATATCACCAAAACAACTTTCTATATTTGCTCATTTTATCAGTTTTTTTCTTGACTTTTAACTTTATATTTAAAGTTAGCTATGCTCCTGGAGTGGAAGGCTCACCTTCCCAAAATTTATGTTTTTTGTGCTACTATTTTCAGAGATAGTTCTGGGGTTCCAAGTTTTCAGTTCTTTCAAGGTAATATGTTCTAAGGAGAAGTGTGGTTACTACTCTCCTGGCCTGTGCTATCATCTGTGAATGACCACAAGCACTCTTTTCCACATTGGAACTGTTGCTATCTCCTATTAGTACTTCTCCTTACCATGGGACTGCAACCAAGAACCATGTTCAGGAAATGCAATGGAGTCTTGCTCTCAGTGCCAGCAAAGGGTCCCTTATAATCTCCTTCTGATCAGTTGCCTGATCCCCATATGGTCTGTGAGCTGAGAGCTCCAGAAGCTAGTGTTACCAATTCAGTTGCCTCCAAGGCCTTGCTTCTTTACCAGGCACGACTTGTGCTGGCCTGCAATTTGCTCTCACCTCAGTAAGACAGACCTTTACTGCTGATGTTCTAAGTTGTCTTGATCAGGAAAATTATTTTACCTCATCCTTTTGTTTGTTCTACCACTTTAAAAATTGTTTTGATTTTATTTTGCCACTATTTGGAGAAGAATTTGGGAGAGTTCAGGCAATTCTCTGCCTTTATTGCACCATTTCCACATCCCCCTTTGTCCATAGTTTTTCAAAAAAAAGTTCTGAAGGAATAGAATAAGGCAAATGTCCTAATTTTCAAAAAAGGGAAGAAAGTTAATAAATATTTAGTAAATGCTTATTATGTGCCAGGCACAGTAGACCAAAAAGCTTGACTTTTGTTCCTAATGAAATTCTAAAATATTATTAAAGGAATGACCATTGAAGTTCTTAACAGGGAAATAGTCACTGCAGAGAACTGGCATGGTTTTATCAAGAATAGGGTTATACAAGACTAATTTCATTTTTTCTTTTGATAGATTAACTAAATTGGTAGATTAGGGAATGCTATAGGTATAGTTTATCTAGATTTCAGGAATCATTTGAGAGTCTCTAATAGTTCTTTTACTGATAAGATGGTGAAATATGGACTAGAAATTACAATAGGTTGGATTTGTACCTGTTTAAATCACAAGATCTAAAGAACAGTCATTGATGTCAATTTGTAAGGTGTCCAGTGGAATGCTTTGGCCCCTCTCCTAGGCCCTATGCCATTTAATGGTTTAAGACAAAATGTGGATAAAGGAATAGAAATTAGAGTTGGAAGTAGGGACATAAAAGATGATATCATGAGGTATAGGCAGTGCAGTTATGAAGGTGGGAGATGGAGTGCCATGCAAAAAAAAAAAATAGCAAATAGACCAGTGTAGCTGAACTGTGGGCTGATATAGAAAAAAGCCAGTGGCTATTGGTTAAGAGTTTTTGAATGTCAAACAGAGCATTTATACTTAATGCCTCATTTCTCATCTGCCTACTTTATGGGTCTTTGTGAGGAAATAACTTTATAAACTTGTTTAAATGTAAGTTACTATTATTATTTTCAGCCTCATTAATGAATTCATGTTCTTCTTTCTGCCCCAGTCACCTAAGGCATTATAGTTAATCTTCTTTGCTTTATCTATACCTGTTTCACTGGCAAAACCATCTACTCACAGAACCAAATAGAAGAGACACAATGCTTTGTTTAAAGAACATCAGTAAGTGGGGATAAATTACCTCCCAATTAAATCCATTCCACTTTTGGATAATTCCAATTGTTAGGAAGTTTTCACTTAAATTAAAATTAACATTTCCTCTGAAATTTCTAACACTTTCTCCTATTTCTTCTCTATGGGCTAAAAAAGAATAAATCTAATCCTCTTTCAAGAAAGTTATATTAATCTCTCATGAAAACTGCAACAAATTAAGTAGGTTCTGCCCACTGGCAAAGGGATAGATTGGATGTACTTTTTCAAAGTTATAGTTCTAAAAAACTTGAAAATAGTTTGTCTGATCCTAGCCTTCTCTTCTTGATAAAAACCCCAATCCTTCAACTGATCCTCATAGGGTCTTGAAACCATTCACTACAACTGCTTTTGGATATTCTCTAGTTTTTTATATCATTTCTAAAATGCATAGGTACCCTCTCAGAGCTTCATTCTAGTTCCCTTTGTCTTTGCTGGCAAGTTGGAAAAAACAACAACAAAACGTTCCTTAAATGAAAAAGAATACTACAAAAAAAAAGACTCATCTCCTAATGAGAAGGAATACCAGAGATACATAGAAACTTCAAAGTTTGAACACGGAGATTACAAGAAATATAAAAAGTAAACAATAATGAGCAATAATAACAAGGATAAATAGTTTATATTCTAAAATGGGGAGATCATGCATGTGTCCCTTCTAAACCTTATAATCATGAGTCATAGGAATTTAATTAAATAAATGTTGGTAGTGGTTCTTTTTTGTTCTGATGATCTTTAAAGAAGAATAGAAGGGAAGAGGAATACATTAAGGGGGAATGAAGAAGGTAGTTGGGGAAAATTACTTCACATAATTAGTGTGAGTAAATAGACATCTATATTTACTAAAAGGGAGATTTGATGGTGCAGCTGACCCTTGAACTTTACTCTCATCTGAAATAGTCAAAGGAAGGAAGAATACATACAGAGTTGGGTACGGAAATATATTTCACTAGATGGGGAAATGAGGGAAAGGGGAGGAGGGGGAAGGGAAAATTCAAGGATACTGTAAGAGAGGGATTATTTCTAAGCAAAATAAAGTCTAATAATATGCAAAAATATAATATAACTCTTTTGAAGATATCAAGGAAAGGGATTCAAGGAGGGAAGCCACAAATTGGTAAATGGCTGAACAAGTTATGACATAAATGTGATGAAGTATTAGGAATAATAATATGCTCTAAGAAAATGATCAAGAAGTTTTCTTCAGAAAAACCTAGGAAACCTTATAGGAACTGATGTAGAGCAAACAGAAGCAGAAAATGTTTGTAGAATAACAACAATATGATTAAAATAAACAACTTTGAAAGTCTTATGATTTCTCATCAATGTAATGACCAACTATGAATCTAGAGGACTAATGAAGATGCCACCTAACTCCTGAGTGATAATGATGCAAGAATACAGAACTATACATATTTTTGGACCTGCTCAGCATATAAAATTGCTTTTCTTGCTATATACAGAACTTTTTCTTTCATTTTTAATTGGTCGTAGAGATGGGCCTAGGAATGGAGAAGGCTGATTTTTGTTGATTTAAAAAAATACAATTTTTTAAAAAAAGAAAGAGTAAAGGGAGATTAAGGGAATTAAGATGGATTTATATCAGGAATGTGGGGTTTAGTTCAATATTAGGAAAACTATCACTATAACAAACTACATTAATAATAAGAACAAAAATAAAACTGTTGTATCAACAGAAACAAAAAAAATTATGCCCCTGAAGTCACTAAACTGTGTATAGTCCTTAACTCAGCAATACTACTACTAAGCCAATGCCTTAAAGAATTCAAAAAAGAGAATAACCTATAGATATAAAAGTATTAATAGCAAAATAATATAGTCATAAGTATATAAATATAGCAAAACTCTTTGATATAGCAAAGAACTGGAAATGAATGGGATGTCCTTCAATTGGGGAATGGCTGATTATGGTTTATGAATGTAAGAATTATTAAGTTGTGAGGAGTGAATAAAAGGACGGTTTCAGAGAAACCTAGGAAGACTTTCATAAAGTGATATAGAGATCAGAACAATGAGGACTATTTATACAATAACAATACTACTGTGAAACCAAAAAACATGAAAGATGTAAGATTCTGATTATTCAGTGACCAATCATGATTCCAGAGGATTGATGATGAACCATGTTATTCAGCTCCTCATAGAAATTACATGGACTTAAAATGCAGAATGAAGCATAGTTTTAGTTATGGTCAAGGTGAACGTTTGTTTAGTTTGCTTCTCTATATTTGTAACTTAAACTTTTTTTTTTAATGGTGGGGATAAGGTGTGAGGGAGAAAATAAAAGTGAAATAAAAACCCGGCCTCAGCCACTTCCCAGCTGTGTGACCCTGGGCAAGTCACTTGACCCCCATTGCCCACCCTTACCAATCTTCCACCTATGAGACAATACACCGAAGTACAAGGGTTAAAAAAAAAAAGTGAAATAAAATTTACAAAAAGAGAAAATTGAAGTTAGAAATAAGAAAATGATGTAAACAAACAAGAAGGCAGAAAAAGGAACCCAAAAGATGCCTTTGCATTTAATGATAGTATAAGTTGTAACTCACTATCAATCCATTTTTTGAAAAAATTTTCTCCAGGAGTGATGGGTTTATGCATAAACAGATACTTTTCCATTACATGATTCCACCTTGGGAACTGATGTTATATACTTCCTCAGGATAAAAATATATATGAGTATTAGAATATTATTATTATTTACTACAATGATATTATTCAGAAATTCAAATTTCATACCCGTATATTGTTTAGATTCAGTTCTTCTAAGAGCTGTTGAGTTTCTTCAAGATTATGCTGGAAGTTGTCTTCCTGGGCAACAGTTAAGTTTATTTTGCTATTTTCCTGCATTTCTCTGTCACAGTTAGACCAGTTAACCCTGGATGAGAGATGTCTCTGATACATGGGCTCTATTCTTGTCACTACAGAAGCCACAGCAGAATCTATATTTCTTGAAATAAGGAAAAAAAAAGTTAACTCTTAATTTTAGAGGCTATTACTGTTCCCTTCACTTTACTGTTTGTATCTGCTCCAAACCCACCAAATTAACTTTTTATTCATGGTTCTCTTTAGATTTAACAAATCTAGCATCTGGCACTCAAATAGCACATAGTCTGCAGGCAGCCCCATACTTGAATTCCTTTCAGCTTGGTAGAAACTGCTAGATGTGTACTAATAACCTTAATACCTTAGCAGGACCCTCATACCAGGATGAGACATGAGAACAGGACTTTTTGTAAGATTAGTAACAATACAGAAATATCTAATGAATTAAATTTGTTTACTTTTAAAATTATCCCAAACTATACACATTATATAGCAAAATTTCAAATATTCACATACAAGAATATCAGAAAAATATACATGTTGGTGACTTTTTGATATAAGGTAGCATTAATATTAAAATGATTATGTAATTTTCTTACAGTGACAATGAAGGTTCACTTTCTTTTTAAAATTTTTCACCAATTTTTAATAATTGTTTTCTGACATTTTGCAATCCATGTTCTCTCCCTCATGGCTCTTCTCCACCCCAAGACAGCAGGTAATATGATGTAGGTTATATATATATGCTATCATGCAATACATTTTTCCATGCTTGTCATGTTGTGAAGGAAGATATATGTTACTTATATAAGAAAAAACTCATGAAGAAAATAAAGTGAAAAATGATATGTTTCAGTCTGTATTCAGAATTCATCAATTCCTTCTATGGTGGTAGATAGCCTTTTTTATCTTGAGTCTCTTGGATTTGTCTTGGATCTTTGCATTGCTCATATCAAGCTAAGTCATTCAGTTGTTCACCATGCACTATTGCTGTTACCATGTGTACAATGTTCTCCCAGTTCTGCTCACTTCATTTTGCATCACTTCAGAGAAGTCTTTCCATATTTGTCATTTCTTATGGCACCATAGTATCCCATCATAATTATATACCACATCTTTTTCAGTCATTCCCCAATTGATTAACATCCCTTCAGTTTCTAATTATTTGTCACCAGAAAAAGAGTTGCTATAAATATATATTTTTTACAAGTCAATCCTTTTCCCTTTTCTTTGATCTCTTTGGGATACAGACCTAGTAGTGGTATTTGCTCCCCAAAGAGTATAGAAATCCATCATAAAACCTACAGATTCATTCCTTAGGTACTATACCAATGCATATTTTGCTAAAATCTGGAGAATTCTCATTATTCCAATATTCCTTTGACATATTCCTATAAAACAGAGTTACTCAATTACTTTTGTATGGATTTTGGCAGTCTGATGAGACCTATAGACTCCTCAGAATAATTCTTTTTAAACATTTGTTTTTTTAAAAAAATTAAGCCCTAAATTCTCTTCCTCTCTCCCCTTCACCCTTGCTGAGATGGCAAGCAATCTGAAATATTATTTTTAACCTTCACTTTCTGCCTTAGGAAAAACTCTAAGACAGAGAGGTAAGAGCGAAGAAAATGGAGTTAAATGACTTGCCGAGAGTGATACAGCTAAGAAGTGTCTGAGGCCATATCCGAACCCAGGTCCTCTCTACTTCAGGCCAAATACTCTTTCCACTGTGCCATCTACCTGCCCCTCTGATATAGATTTTACAAGTACAATCAAGTAAAACATATTTCTATATTAGTCCTTTTCTGAAAGAAAACTGAAACAAAAAATTAAAGAAAATAAGTGAAATGTTTGGCTTTGATTCAGATTCCATCATTTTTTTTCTGGAGGCAGATAGCATTTTTTATTATGAATCTTTTGAGATTATCTTAGATCACTATATTGCTGAGAGTATCTGTCATTCCCACTTGCTCATCAAAAAGAATGTTTCTGGTCATAATGTTCTCCTGGTTCCACTCACTTCACTCTACATCAATTGCTATATGTCTTTCCAGGTTTTTCTGAAATCATCCTGCTCATCATTTCTTATAGTATTACATTACAATCATATATGATAATTTGTTTAACCATTCTCCAATTGAAGGGCATCCTCTCACTTTCCAACTCTTTGCCACCACAAAAAGAGGTGCTATAAATATTTTTGAACACATATATCTTTTCCTTTTTGTTTTTAATCTCTTTGGGATACAGCCTTAGTAGTGGTATTATTGGGTCAAAGGATATGTATACATGGTTTTATAACCCTTTGGATGCAGTTTGAAACTACTCTTTAGAATAGCTGAATCAGTTCACTACTCATCCAACAATGCATCAGTGTCTCAATTTTACCCACATCTCTTCCAACTTTTGTTATTTTCCTTTGCTATTTTAATAGTCTGTTAGGGGGTGAAGTGGTATCTCAGATTGTTTTCATCTGCATTTCTCTAATTAATAGTGATTTAGAGCATTTTTCTACATGTCTATATATAGTTTTGATTATTTCATCTTAAAGCTGTTTATATCCTTTAACAATTTATTGATTGGGGTATGACTTTGTATACTTACAAGATTGACTTATTTCTCTATTTATTTGAGAAATGAGTCTTTTATTATAGAAACTTATTCAAAAATATTTTTTCACTATTATACTGTGTATTACCCTCTATCCTATTTATATCCCCTCCAGTTTATACTACTCTCTCTTTTCACCCTGTCCACTCTCAAAAGTGTTTTGTTCCTGACTACTGTCTCCTCCAAACTGTTCTCCCTTCTATCACCCCTTCCTCTTGTTTCCCACTCCCTTCTATTCTTCTTTTCTGTAGGGTAGGATTGATTTCTAAACCCAATTGAGCATGTATAATTTATTCTCTCTTTGATCCAGTTCCTATGAGAGTAAGTTCAAGTGCTTCTCTCCCCAACTCCTTATTGTCCTCTCCACTGTAAAAGCTCTTTCAGTCTTCTGTTATGTGAGATAATTATGTGAAATAATAGATTAGTAAATCTCTCCCTTCCCTCTTCTCTCAGTGCATTCATTTTTTCTCAACCCTTAATTTTATCATCTCATAATTTTCAACTCACATCTTTGCCCTCTCCTATGTATATTCCCTCTAATTGCTCTAATGATAAAGTTCTTAGGAGTTACAAGTGTTATCTTCCCATGTAGGAATGTAAACAATTTAACCCTATTGAATTCCTTATAATTTCTCTTTCTTGTTTACCTTTTTAGGCTTTTCTTGAGTCTTGTATTTGAGTCAAATTTTCTATTCAGATCTGGTCTTTTTTTAAAATCAGGAATGCTTGAAAGTTGTCTATTTCACTGAATATCTGTTTCCCACTTGAAGGATTATACTTGGTTTTTATAGGCAGGTAATTCTTGGTTTTAGTTCTAGTTCCTTTGCCCTCTGAAATATCATGTTCCAACCTCTATAAATCCTTTAATGTAGAAGCTGCTAAATCTTGTGTTCACCTGACACTGTCCCCACAATATTTGAATTATTTTTAGCTGCTTGCAATATTTTCTCCCAGACCTGGGAGTTCTGGAATTTGGTTATAATATTCCTGCTTAGGCTCTTTTTTTGGATCACGACTTTTAGTTAGTCCAATAATTCTTAAATTGCCTCTCCTTGATCTGTCTTCTAAGTCAGTTCTTTTTCCAATGATATATTTCACATTTTCTTCTTCTTTTGTCATTCTTTTGATTGTTTTATTGTTTCTTGATGTCTCATGGAGTCATTAGCTTCCATTTGTCAAATTCTGATTTTTAAAGAATTATTTTCTTTAGTGAGATTATGTACGTCCTTTCCCATATGGCTAACTGTATTTTTTAAGGAGTTCCCTTTAGTGGATTTTTGTGGTGCTTCTACCAATTGGCCAATTCTCTTATTTAAGGAATTATTTTCTTCAATTTTTTGTGTGCCTTCAAGGTGTCAACTTTTTTTTTATAATTTTCTTATGTCACTCTCATTCCTTTTCCCAATTTCCCCCTTCTTTTATTTGACTTTTAAACTCTTTTTTTGAGCTTTTCCAAGAATTTTTTTGGGACTTGGAGATCAATTCACCTTTTTCTATGAATGTGCATTTGTTGTCTTCTTTCAAATTTGTGTGGTAGTTTTCCCTATGATTCAAATCATATTCCATATTGAATTTCTTTTGTTTGCTCAATTCCTCATACTTTTTTTTTTACTTTTAACAAAAAATGTTAAAATTGGGCTCTGTTCCTGAGGTGGATGGGGTACCATCCTAAGCTTCAAGATTTTTGTGTAGTTGATTTTAGAGCTGGTTCTGGGGATCTATAAATTTTTAGTTCTTCCATGGTGGTATGATCTATGGAGAAGTGTGTTTACTATTCTCCTGGATTATGTGCTGGTCTGTGATTAACCATAAGCACACTTTTTCCCACCCTTGATCTATGATGAGCATCTATTTTCCTATGGTCACAAGTACAGGTGTGCTAATGCTCCTTCCTGCCCTGAAACTGTGATCTGGATCTGGGTAATGTAAAAGAGTTCTGCTCCCAGTGCCAACAAAGGGATTCCTGTAATCTTCTAATCAGTTGTCTGACCCCTTTACTATCTGAAGGCTTATAGCTCCAGAAGCCATTGCTGTTGATTCAGTTTCCCCCAAGTCAAGTGCTGGCTTACTGAGGTTGGGCCTGCCCCAGCATGCTGGTCTGTGCTTCACTCCCATCACAATGTAACAGATTTTTCTGCTGACCTAAACTGTATTTGGATACAAAATTGTTTCACTGTCCTTTTGTGGGTTTTGCTACTCCAGAATTCATTCTGAGATGTTACATTAAAGTTGTTTGGATAGTAATTTGGGAGAGGTCAGGTGGGTCTCCACCTTTTTTCTGCCATCTTGGCTCTGCCCTTCAGAAAAAATTTTAAATGCATAAAATATATAGCACTACAAAAGAAACCATTTATATTGAAAAAATTATGAAAAACTTAAAAAGATAAGTTTTTGAACTCTGGATTAAGAACCCCTGATATAAAAGATAAGAAATAACTACATTTCTTGTTCTATGTTGAATGCATGGCCATTGTAGCTCCCTATTACTCTCAAGTAATGGCCAGTGATTTCTATTCTCTTGTGTATGTTTGAGAAACCCAAATATTGCCACCATAAGTATATATTTAGGATATGTTGCTATTTTTTGATGTAAACAAAGTGTCAAAAAGTCACCATATGTCACTCACACTTTGCTGCCATTTGTTACTAGTTTTGCTACGTATACTTTTATGTATACCTATAAATTCCAAAGGTGTATGTAATGATTTCTTCTAAGTTTGTCACTATCTTTATGTATTTTTCTCCAACTCTATATACCAGTGATGGTGAATCTATGGTATGGGTATCAAAGATGGCATGCAGAGCACTCTCTCTGGGCATGTGGCCACCCCCAGTCCTGCCCCTCTGCCATAGTTCATTACTAGAAAAGCAAAGGGACTTGGGCAGAGCTGCTCATCCCCCACCCCCTCCAGTGGGTCTGATGACATTTTTTCACATCCCCTGCCCCTCTTCCCAGCAGTCCAATGGGAGCGCACAGGGAGTAAGGTGTGGGTGACTTAAGGTGAAAGAAGAGCATCAAGTATATTATAATATTTCTTAAAGTCTCATAATGTGCTGAATTTTAGAAATATTCAAGATTAAAGTGCAAACCTCAGCACAAAATTTTGGGAAATGAGATATAATAAGGGCAACAGTGGCTTTTGTAGCAAGTCTTGAAATGTGATGCTCAAGAACAGTCATACAAGACTTAGATGGTATAGATATGCTTTGAGGGCCATATATGTATATACCCATCTCCAATATTCATATTAATATCTTTATCTATATCATTAGACAACAGATAGCCAAGTCCTTACTATTTCTATGGCTACAGATCACAGAAGGAACAAGGATAGAAACAAAGGACAGCATTTGCAACAAATGTCAACCCAGCTCCTAAAGTGCTTAATTGGAACACTTTTTCCTATTCTCTCAGAATCCTTTCCCTTTTTCTATCCTTACCCATTTTCCCTCCCCTTTATATCACCCTCCCCATAACAAATATACTAGGCAGCTAATAAACTCAATTTGTTTACCTTTAAAGTTGTTGTCTCAAATTTTTCTTCTCTATTCCTTTCTTCTCTACTCCACTTTCTTCTCTTTTCTTCTCTACTTTCTTCCCCCAGTGAGAAGAAATGAAGGGATGGATAGAAATGGAAGCAGAAGTAGGTGTAGAAGAAAGCCAAGGCATGGAGGAAGAGGAAGATACATATGAAGAAGGAAGAGGGATTGGTAAAGAGGATGGAATAAAGGATGAAGGAGGCAAGCAGGAAGAGTGACTTGAAGAAGGCAAAGGAGGAGAAAAAGGAGTAGCAACAGAGGAAAGCATGGATGGAACAGCAGAAATAGAAGGGGAAGGAGAAATAAGAGGTGGAGAAGGAACGACAGATGAAGAGGAAGAAGAGAGTATGGGAGGAGATGGAAAAGAAGAAATACAAGTAGAAGGAGAAGATGATGTGGAAGTAGATGGAGAACCACAGGGGGGTGGATGAGGGACAAATGAGGCATGAAAGGGAGGTGGGTAAAACAGCAATTTGGTTTGCTGAGGAAAGGGCTGTACTGACTGAACAAGATTTGGGCTGACAGGACGCTGAGGCATTTGGGAGAGACAACCAGGGATGGGAGTTGGTGGGTAAGGAAAATGACTAGCTGAACAGGAAGGCATCAGAATTGGCAGGAGAGGTTCTGAATGAACAGCAGAAACAGCCAATCTAGATGGAAGGGAACGGCGTACAAGGGCAGGTTTTAGAACTGATGGAGTTGAGAACTCAGTTGGATGGCAAGGATTCGGTCTGGAAGATTTATAAAATAGCCTGTTATGTGGGATAGTATCAGAGATGGTAGATCTTTGGGGTGGATGGGGTAGGTGGCGAGGTGGGTCAGAAATAATTGGGGCTGGAAGATGAGGGAGACGGCTGGAAAAGCTAGATGTAACTGCAGTTGGAGGACGAGGAAGATAGATGGTTCGATAGGAAGGGGTTGAGGCACGTAAAAAAGAAGCAGGAAGATCAGGGGAGACAGAAGGACAGGTAGGCATGGTTTGTAGCTGATGGATGGGAGAAAGAATTGGGCAGGTTGGAAAGATTTGGGAGACATGGTAAGACATAGGGGCCAGTGGAGGAGACAGCTGATCAGGGCTGGAAGGAGTGGACACATCTGGGCAGGCAGGAAGGGATCTGGATGGTAGGAAGGCATTTTGGGTAGGCAGGTAGAGATATAGCCTTATTAAGTTGCTTTGTTTAGATCATCAACCTGTCCTCTGATCTTTGATTTATATTTTCTTCTTAGGGTCTACGACTTTTCATTAATCAATGACTCTCCTTTCACAAGGGGTGCAATCAATATATGGGGGGGGCGGAATAGAAATTTCCCCTCCTCTCAGTTTTTGCTTTCAGCAATTCAGAGAATGTTGGTCATGAAGATAAGGAGTGTGGCAGGCAATAAAATTTGGATCAAAGGAGATGAGTATATTTTCCAAAGTAGAATAGTTGTTAAAACTCTGTTCATAGTAGGCAATCCTCCCTCCCATGAGCTGTTGTAATGGCTGCCTGACCACATTTTTAAAAAAATCAAATATATTGATATTGGAGATAGGTATATGACAACATTTTGCAATCTACAGATTTAAAATGAGATAGATTTCAACTTTCTATGTCCTTTACCTTATCATAAGGAAAGGGGATTCAATTAAATTTGTTTATTGATTTGAGCTGAGTAACCTATAATGTAGGAGTTTAGTTGCAAAAAAGATAATCTGACATATTTTTACTTTCTTTTGGGAAAGTGAAGCTGGAAGTACTGTCATAATCTCTATTTAAATTAAAGTTTATATGAAAGGGGAAAATAAAAGCATAGTTACTGGATTTAACATTGACACATGACTAATTTTTAACATAACATATAAAAATTTGGTTTGTTAAGATTTCTGCGTAGATAAGAATTGTATACTTTATTTAGAGATCACATGATTATAGAATTAAACAGAAAGTGAAAAGGAATTGCTATACAATTCAAACAAATTGTATACAAAATACAATTCAAACTTGTCTTTAATATGAATATTTTAAATTCATCAATTTTTCTCTCAGCCTAAAATTCTTCTTAGTTTCCTATGTTACTTTCTTTAAGGTTAATGTGACAAATCTAACACAAAAAACATTTTCTTTTATTTTTCTTATGTGTTTACAAAACATTGGCTACTTTCTGCCTTTTCTTCTTTTTCTGACCTTCAGCTGTGACTTTATCAACATCTTATATTGTTTTATATACTTCATCATTGATACTTTCCTTTCTGTATAAGCTTTCACTCAATTTTGAATCTAGTATAGATATATGGGTATTTTAATACTATATACTCTTTTTTAAACCCTTACCTTCTGTCTTGGAACCAATTGGTTCCAAGACAGAAAAGTAGTAAGGGCTAGGCAATGGGAGTTCAGTGACACTTCCAGGGTCACACAGCTGGGAAGTGTCTGAGGCCATATTTGAACCTAGAACCTCCTGTGTCTCTAGGCCTGGCTCTCAATCCACTGAGCTACCCAGATGCCCCCTATATGTTTTCTTAATACTATGAGAAGTGGCTAAGGTTTATAGTATAAAATCATGCCTACAATCAGCAGGATTATTTATTTTTCCCAATAATTTATCATCTTACATGATCCTGAATACCTTATATTTGTATAAAGCTTTACATTTTGGAAGATGTTTTCACCTACATTATGTAATAGGTTGGAAACATGTGTAAAGAAAGCAAATTTATCTCCTGAATTCAATATTCTATATCATTTCTGTCTAAGGATAAAATATATTTTATTTTTCTTTTACTTATTATGATACTGTGAATTTTTTAAGGGCATAGATTGTGTCTTATTTATGTTTATACCTTTCCAAAGACTTAATATATACTAGGCAGTAAATATTTGCAGGATTAAATTAATGAACTAATACTTAAAAAAACTATGCATTTAATGATTAACATGATGAAGTCATATGGCAATATTAAAATATTAACATTTAATTGTAGTGAAAATAATTTCACAAAAAATATATACATACATGTGTACATACACACACACACACATATATATGATAAAGCCAAGAATTCTAGGCTTTTTCCTGGTTCTGTCATTCATTTGTTTTAATTATATATTATTTTGCTATTTGGAAGTCAGAATTATTTTGGCACTTTTCCTCTTTTAAAACATTAAGAGAATTCCTAATGTTAAGCAGGAAGGGTCTATATATTTCCAACAATACTATATAAAAATCTCATAATGATAATGGCTGATAACATGAATAATAAGTTGTAGACTGTTAGAAACTTAAAAGTGAAGGGGGAAAACCCCAATATATCTTTATTAGATTGAGTAGTTTGAATCCTTTTATTCAGCAAGGATAATAATTCCTTTATTATTTAGAATTACTTGATCCCAAGTAAAAGACATGAAAAATCAGATATGTTTGTTCCTTCTTCAAGGACAAAGATTATCATACTATTAGTATAAGAAGCTCTATTATCAGTAGACAATGTGCTTTTAGCCTTTTTTCTAGTTGTGAATTAGTACTGATCCATCAGCACTCCAGTGCTGATGTGCATAATAATTGCATAATTATTGCACTGTGCATAATAATTTCTTTTATGATCAATGGCACATAATTGTGAAACAAATAATGATAACTTTTTCTAAATTTACTTCTAGCTATAAGATCTTGTCCAAACAATACCTGAAACAAAAATCTTATAGACATACATCTCATTTCAACAGAATTATGATCTTCATGTAGCTTAAGACTATAATGCTTATATTTAATTTTCAAAGAATGTATATATTTCCATGAACGCTGATAATAGGTATGTAATAACAGTTCAATGAATAACTGAATGAAGAGCTTACCTATCTGGCAGGCTTCATTTAAATATTCTGTAAAGAAGTATATCATGGCCTCTTCAAGAGCTCTTGGTTAAAATCTACAATGGCTGACAACCCTTAATAGAAAACTTCCTTATGTCCTGCCTAAAATTCTCAAACTATAATTTAATGCATTTTTATTTTTCTGTTCTTATTGGAGATGGATAGAAACTATTAATTTTTCTAATAATGGTTTTTGATAACTAATATTGCCCTAAGAATAAATAATTTCCTTCAGTAAGTATTTTAACATTAGGTATTTTAAAATTTTGAACTCTAACTTGATTATATCAAAAGCACAATTCACAACCCACTATATTTAAATCTCATTTGTAAAAAAAAAGGAAATATTACTAAGCATAATATAGAATAACAAATATAGTGACTACAAAATATAATAAATACAAAGTGACCTAACCAAATAATATTAAATAATGCAAATTCTAATATTAAAAATACTTACTTCCAGTTCATTGTAGGTCTATTGGAAGAGGAATAGTTAAATTCTGGTTTCAAGCTGAATCTCTGAATTTGTTCAAGGGCCTCTTCTAAACGGGGTACTGTTTTTTGGGTAACTATATGGATTACAAATAACACAAAATGGCAGAGAATCAATAATATAATAATCTCTCTGGTATTTTCTATTTAATGCATCATGAAGTTTGTAAATAATACAAACACTTTTATTTATTAACAAGAAATATTTTTTCAAGTTTCTTTAAATTAGCTGAAATATTTTTTATTTAAATACTTGTAAATAAGAAAGGTCATCTCAAATTTCTCATATAAAATTTCATGAAGAGACATAATACAAATCGCACCACACGAATATCTTCTCTTATTAAAAATATTCTGGGACATTTTGGCCATAATTATCCTTGCATCTCATCAATTTCTACACCTTGTATTATATTTGGGTTTTACCTTTTCAGTGGAATGTAATTTCTTTGAGAGCAAAGACTATAATATTATAGTAATAATAATAATACACTTGGCATTTATATAGCACTTTAAAATTTACAAAGCATTTTACAAGCATTATCTTAGCTGAGTCTCACAACATTGTGACTTAAGAACCATCTATTTTGTAGAAGAGGGATTAAGGGATGTGACTTGCTCATGGTCACTTAACTACTAAGTCCAGGAGGCAAGATTTGAAATGAGGTATCCTTTGAATCCAAATTAATCCATTTCCTTTATAACATATTTGCCTCTTTATCTATTTCCCCACTGTTCAACATAGTTCTTTACCCACTGTAGGAACTTAATGAATATATGCTAAATTACTGAATTTAATTGTGAAGTTCAATTTTAAAATAATATCCCAAGTTCCAAATCTATCATTCAAGGTTTTCACTTATGTAATCTTGTATTATCTATCCAACCATATTTTTCCTTTATTCAGAATCTCAGAATTTTAAATCTATTAAGCATATTATAATGGAAAGGTTAAGACTTGGAGTCAGTAGAGACATGGATTTGAGTCTTAACTCTGATACTAGCTATGGGATCATGGATGAATCATTTAATTTCTGTGTGCCTCAGTTTCCTCATGTGTAAAATGGCAGCAAAGAACTATGTGCTTCCTAGGATTATTATAATGCTCAAATTAGATAACATGTATAAAGGGGTAGTGGAATCTCTGATCAATTTTTTAAGTTTCTGTATTGACCTGATGAAATTATAGGTTATAGACTTTCGTGTGGAGGTATCCCTCCTAAAGGGAAGTGTTTATGGCCACCAACACCCTACTTAGAAAATACAGACAATTCCTATGATTGGGTCTTTCTCTAAGATGATAGGCTATTTGAAGCATGGAGGAAACTTTTTTGTTATAGAAGTAGATCTGCTCCAGAAGCATGTTGTGAGTGAGATCATTTTGTGTTGTCTTTACTTCTATGCTAGACTTTAAGAATGTCTAGTTTATAGCAGAACAGACTCATGTACATTTTCTTACTTTACAGAATGGTGACATAAGACCGAAGTATATAGCAGAGGTAAAATTGTTTTTGTATAATGCCTGGAAAGTGGGTGTATGTGAAGTAAAATTTCTCCATCCAGAGTCACGCATCATGTCTGCCGATCTGATTGCCTGATGTGAGGCCTGGCAGCATGGTGGAATGTCATCTCAGAAGCCAGGGCGGGAGGCATGACCTTTGAAAGTCAATGGCCAAGGAAAGGGAAAAGGAGCTTAGCTTGGAAAAGCTAGTTTAGGAAGGGGAGTGGGGATTCTTGAACCTGTCTCTTGGCTGTTGTTTTTTTTTTTTTTTCCTCTGGGTACTTACCTTATCTCTTAATTTCTGGCAAGCAGGGAAGTGGCTGTTTTGGGGAACTGGATATTGTGTAAATGGAATTAGCTCTAGCCCATTCATAGTCAAAACTCTACTATCAGAGATGATGTCATCCCCACCTCCCTTCATGGGGAGGGTAGATGAGTTACCCACATGTGACAATAAGTAACAAATCAAGAACAAGGGACTGCCCTTTGGGCAGTCCAAATCAGTGTAGAGGCTGCCATTTGTCCACTTGAATTAGAAGTGGACCCACAGGAAGTGAGGAGAGACACTATCTCTTCAAGTATGTTGGTTACTTCCTGTTGGGGCAGTTCTGGCTTTGAACTTGGTGCTGAAGGATCTCCGCTGAGTCCTCAGGCTGCTTCCACTCGGAATGGTCAGGTGGGTAAGTTAGGCTGACTTCCTTGCCCTACCTTGGCGTTTCCCAGACTCTCTACCTTAAGTAGGCTTCTTGCCCCTCTGATTGCTAAGACCTTGTGGCATGTAATCTAGTTTAATTAGCCTTTTAACCTTCTCTCTCTCTCTCTGTCCGGGCTAGCCTCTCCCTCTATTTCCCTTGCCTTCTACCCTTACTTATTTTAAATAAACTACCTTAAACCTGATCCTGACTTGGGTCTATTTTAATTATGGAATCAATCTGAATTATTGATTCCTGGCGGCCACACCTTAAATATATATCTATATAATACCTTAAATCTCCCTCTTACAATCTTTACCTAAAGTTAGAAAGGCTGTAAACCTTTTTTTTTTAATCTATCTTTCTCTTTACTAATGAATACTTATAAATCTAGTAATGTGTAAATGGAATTAGCTCAAGCCCATTCATAGTCAAAAGTCTACCCATCCCAGGCATAGAAATGATGTAATCCTCACCTTCCTTAGTGGGGAGGGAAGACTAGTTACCCACAGGTGACAATAAGTAACAAATCAAGAACAGGGGACTGCCTTTGGGCAGTCCAAATCAATGTAGAGACTGCCATTTGTCCATTTGAATTAGAGGTGGACCCACAGGAAGTGACGAAGGACACTATCTCTTTAAGTATGTTAGTTACTTCCTGTTGGGGCAGTTGCTGTCTCAAACTCAGTGCTGAAGGATCTCTGGAGACCACAGAACGCTTACACTCTGTATTGTCACGTGGGTAAGTTAGGCTGACGTCCTTGGCCTAGCTGGGCCGCTTCCAAACTCTGCCTATCTGGCTTTTGGGCCTTGTGGCTTACAGCTTCATTTATTTAGCCTTTTAATCTTCTCTCTCCATCCAGGCCTTTGGCCTGGACTAGCCTCTCCCTTTCTCTTTATTCCTATACTTTACCTTCCTGATTGTAAATAAACTCCTCAACCTGATGCTGACTTGGGTCTGATTTAATTACGGAATCAACCTGAATTGTTGATTCCTGGCGGCCACACTTTAAATATATATCTATAAATAACTAAAATTTCCCTCTTATAGTAATAAACCTCCAGATTAATTTTTCATTTATAACAGGGGCCAAGTTATGAAGGGAATTGAAAGCCAAGGATTTATATTTGATCCTAGGGGTTATAGGGAGCCAATAGAGTTTATTGGGTAGTGGGTAACAAGGTCAGACCTACATTTTTAAGAAAATCACTTTAGTAGATGAGTGGAGGATGGACTGCAGTAGTTAGAGATCTGAAGCATAGGACTATTACAGTAGTCCAGATATGAGATGATTGATGAGGGCCTATACCAAAGCTGTTTCTTTATCATGGAAAAGAAGGGAGAGTATAAAAAAATGCTCCAAAGGTAGAAATAACAGAAATTGGCAGTAGATTGGATATGGATAATGAGAGACAACATAGAGTGACTCATTGGCATTTTATGCATTTTCTATGGGGATGAAATGAAGGCTGTTCTGTATACAATTAGTAGTTGCTATCTTGAGTGCTGGTATGAGAACTGGTAAACTCTTTTATCTATATGTGGGGACACCTCTATGTAAGTGCATCTGAACTTTATTTTGGAGCTTTTTTGGAATAACTCTAGCTAGGGGACAACAAACCAAAGTAAGATATTAACTCTTAAGGATCAAGATCCAATGTCTATGTGAATCCAGGGGCTTTGTATGTGTAGGAAGAGGGAGAGGCTAGGCTATAGTTTACATAGATAAAGTACTGGACAAACCTTAAAATGTTAAATGTCAGCTGTTACCTGATTTAACATGCTTATTTTATAGATGAAGAAACTAAGGCCTAGAGATAGTTATGTGATTTGTTCAAGGTCATAAACCTACTTAGTCAGATATGGAACTGGATCCCTGGTCTCCTAATTTCTAGTTTAGTATGCCACATTGTTTCTTATCAAGAGAGATAATATTTATAAAGTGCTTGGCACAGTGCCTGGAGCATAAGAAATGTTTATTCCTTTTCTCCCTCCCTTTATTAACATGAATCTTCCACTCTAGCCAGGCTAGCTTCCTTATTTTCTTATAGATGTGCCAGACTCATTCTTGCATCTGAACGTCTTTTCTAATAATCTAGCCTAGATTATACACTCTTTCACTGGCTTTGTGTAGTGAAAACCTGCTTATTGTACCAAGGTTTCTTTTCAAGCTTTCTCTACCTTTTTTCCCTTGAAAACCTTATCATATATATGTTGGTAATTGCTTTACCATTTAAGTTTTAAAGATGAAAATTAAAACAAAACAAAACAAAACACAAAGTTCCTATGTCAGGACCCAAAACAAAAAAACCCTAAAAATATTTTGATGCAGATGTAAGGATAGGATTCTTAAAGTTATTAATTATTAGGGCAGATAGGTAGTACAGTAGTCATAGCACTAGGTTTAGAGTCAGAAAGACCTGATTCCAAGTCTAGCCTCAGATATTTTACTAGCAATGTGACCATGTGCAAGTCACTTAACATCTCTACCTCTCTTTTTTTTCATCTGTAAATTGGAAATAATAACAGCACTTACTTCCCAGGGTTATTGAGAAATCAAATGAGAATAACTGTAAAATGCTTGGCACATGATGTTGTTGTTGCTGTTCAGTAGTATGACTGTGTCTGACCCTACTAAGTCCATAGACTTCATTTGTGGGGGTTTTCTTGGCAAAAATACTGGAATGGTTTGCTATTTTCTTCTCCAAAGTGTCCCCATTTTACAGATGAGGAACTGAGGTAAACAGTTTAAGTAAGTTGCCCAGGGTAGCACAGCTAGTAAATATCTGAGGCTGAATTTGAATGTAGGTCCTCTATACTCCAGAGCCAGTACTCTATACCCTAATGCCACCTAGTTGCAGGTCTGGGACATAGTAAGTGCTATATAAATGCTAGTAGCTACTATTACTATTAGAAAACCAAAATATTCTCTAACCTCACCTTCTGATAACTACTTTATACGATTAATATCTTTTAAAAAATACACTATACTGATCTCTTTTAATTGATATGCTTTATCAACATATTATTAGTTTCATGTAAAATAAAAATCTGGTGATAACTTTCAGTTGTTTTGTTAATGTATTAGAAATTTATAAACCTGTTTTCTTGCGCTGAGGAGGGATATGAGCACGTTGGAACTTTTCAGTAACTTCTTCAAGTTTCTGTTTTCTTTGTTGAAGAATTTGTTCCCTTATCTGGTGTTCCTTTTCTTCTTCTTTCTTGCGTTTCTCTTCAAAAGCTCTATATTAAAAAAAGCAAATATATGATAAGAATTACTAAGTGGTAATATTTTAAAATTCAAAAGTAAAATAGATTCAGAAGATCATTTAAGTCAATTTCATATCTCAAAATTTTACTTTCTTAGGAATTAAAAAAACTCCAAACTTCCACAAACTTTTTAAGGTTACAATGAGTTTGAGTCACTCCAAATTTGATCAAGTATGTCATTTGGTAGTTAGGGGAAATGCATTTTTAAGCCTTTCACAACAATAGAATATTATTTAAATCACTAATCTCATAATATGAGTTGATTTAAGAAACTGAGGAGAATCTGATTGTATAAAATTTCTATTTTGGCTTTGGATCTTCCTGAGAAGGGTTAGATATCATTAGCTGCACTTCAAAGTTTAAAATGTTACAGCTAGTTTAGACTAAATTTAAATAATGGACCTAGGTGACATTAAAAAAAACTGATCTAAACTGGCACTTTCAACTCAAAACTCCCCCAACATTTTTCAAGTGTGATGTACATATTATAAATGGTCTTATAAATTAATTGATAAAGTATGACATATCTAATATATTGTGACTCTAGGAGGAATTCTAATAGAGAACACAAAAGCAATGGTTCTTATAGTTGTGTGGGCACATGAAGTATGATTCTGTTTGGTTGATGACTCAGTTAAATGCTTCAAACCTGGGGTGACTTTCTCAGGAATGAGAATGAAAAAGGACAATGATTTGTAGATTACTCAAAATGCTTGCACTTATATCTTTTGGGAGAATTAAAAGGTATTAGGCATGGTATCAAATAATATAACAGAAATTAAATTTGTTCATTTTTTCCAGATTGGCTACTTTGGTGTGTCTGTCTTCCCCTCATTCCTAGAAGCATTTTAAAGATAAAGAGCAAGATCACAGGAAATTCCAGAATTTCTGGGTATTTGGTGTAACCCATGGCAGGCATGTGGCTCACCATATTTCCAGAATAACATTTTTGGGGAGGGGCACTCTCCAGCGAGCTAAACCCTTCAAAAATTACTATAATAACATTAATAATCATCAATGAAAACAAATAGTAAATACTGAAGTTAATACCAAAAAAGACTTAAAAAAGTAAGATAAGCTATAAATACCTCTT
Organism: Gracilinanus agilis; assembly: GCF_016433145.1. Taxonomy (NCBI): domain Eukaryota; kingdom Metazoa; phylum Chordata; class Mammalia; order Didelphimorphia; family Didelphidae; genus Gracilinanus; species Gracilinanus agilis. The sequence goes on along the minus strand of NC_058132.1, from coordinate 181,208,433 downwards.
TTTTAATAGTTTGGCTTAAAAGTGTTAACTAATTTTCACATTGGTTAATCAGTTAGATAGTTAATTAACTATCACAAGATAGTGAAACATCTTTGCTTCTACAACCCTTTTTGAACTTTTTTCTTGCTGTTATTATGAGTTGTATATGGTTGTAATCAGTGTGTATATTATTCTTTTGGTTCTGTTTAATTCATTTGGCATCACTTGCTTAAGTTATCCTGGTATTTTTCTGTATTATTCATATTATTCACTTCTTTAGGTACAAAAATATTCCATTATATTTATATACCATAATTCATTTAATCATTAGATACATGGGTATACAGTTTCATTTGTTATTAAATGTATAATTGCAATGCATATTTAGTATGTCTCTATAATTATTAGTGGGGGGTAAGTTAGATGGCACAGTGGATGCAGTGCCAGCTCTGAAGTCAGGAGGACTCATCTTCCCAAGTTCAAAATCTGAATTTATACACTTACTAGTTGTGTGACCCTGGGTAAGTTATTAACTGTGTTTGCCTCAGTTTCATCATCTGTAAAATAAGTTGGTGAAGAAAAAGGCAAAACACTCTCATATCTTTGCTAAGAAAACCCCAAATGGGGTCATGGAGTGTTGGACATGACTGAAGTGACTATACAACAAAAACCTCTCTATTAATTAATAATGGATTAAGGGATTAATGATGTTTTTCAAAAAATAAACATGCATTATTCCTTTCCCTTGGCAACTAAGACAACTGGTTAAAAATGTCTGATACATAATTTATCTTATGACATCTAGCATCTTAGTTCAGAAGTGTGCCATTTTAATTCATTTCACTGTAATGACTGATCTATATCAGAAGATTCCCAGAAATTAATAGCTATTTTGTACCTGTAACTATAAAAAATGAAAACGTGTTGATGACTATTTATATAATTAAAGGAACAAATGCTCTTATTTAAATTCTAAGTATACCTAATTAAGTGCCCACAGTATACTATGAATCCAAAGTAAACAATGGACCACAATTGTGGCATTAAAAAAGTGTTTGAATGTTACAATATAGAGCAATAGACATTTTTTCCAGTCCTCATGAATTTTTAACCCCTTCCCACACCAAACAGGAATTATTTATATTAGATTACAGCAATTATAGCTGTCTCCACAGGGCAAGATGCCAAGAAGCCTAATAAACTGACAAATTGATTAATTAATAGCTGAGAGGAAAGTCCCTAATGTGCTCAATTTATCATTTCCTTCCCATCAACTTCTATGCTCTGGCTGGCCAGCTACAACAACCCAATCCCATTGGCTTGAGCTCTGGAAAACAGCAATTTCCTTGCTATTGTGCTAGTCTCCATTGTCACACCTTGCCTTTGCTCTTATACTACCATTCTTGTGGCAATAAGCAATAGACTTCAACATTGCATACCTTTTTGTGGAAGATGGAGAAGTACTGTATAAGAAAACAATCAAATTAGTCTGAGGTAGAAGCATATTTCATTAGCACTCAGCTGGGTAAGGGTGCCAGTGTGTGTCTGGGGCTGCACCAAAGCCTGAAGGAAAGGGGAATGCCATTTACCAGGAGCTAGTTTTTTTCTCCTCAGCCCTCAAATTACTAAAAGCAAGGATGAAGCTAGTGAAGGATAAATTCTTCAGTATGAGAGGAGGTTGAGAAAGGTTAGTGATCTATCAAAGAGAAAGGAGTCAGAAAGTGAACATTCAGGAAATACAAGGGGAAAAAAGGCTGAAATTACCAAAGATCTCAGGAGGAAGAAAATTTAGTAAGGCTCAGAGTCCAGGCAGATTAATCAATAAGGAATATATTAAACTAAAAGGGAAAGTGGCTACCCAGACATCTAAATGTAGCCAAATATTTCTAAATAAATATTGCAAGAGAAAGGAAATTGAATCATCAAACTTGATCAGGTAGAGTTTTTTGGCTTTACAAGAGAGCATGGAGTCAGAGGAGGAAAGTTCCTATAGAGTTCAAATGAGAGGAGCAATAAAAATCTTGAAAGCAGAAATTAAAAGAGAAGAAATGGGAGCATTTTAGCTTGCAGAGTAAATAGAAAAATTTGAATCCATGTTGACAAGTTTCTCCAATGAATTAGAAGAGAGAACTGAATAATAATATAAATATAATGGGTGTAAGACAATCTGGAAGAAGAGAAGCACAATGCTTCAGGCAAGTCATATTGCTTTTATTTGTATAGTTTCTCATCTATAAAATATAATAATAATAATAATAATAATAATAATATAATAGCATCTACCTCCCAATGTTGCTATGAAGATCAAATGAAATAATATTTATAAGTGGTTAGGCACAATGCCTAGCAAATAATAGGCTTTATATAATTGCTATATATTTATTATTGTTATTAAAGATTAAAATAATATATTGTCTCCATATAAGCAAAATACAAGACAAGATGCATTAAGATAATCTGAAAAGTTAAGAAACCTGAAAATCATAATGCAAAAAAGAAAAAAGGAAACTGTACAGAATTTCTGAATATAGAAAAGAGTGCCAATTAAAAGTGCCCACAGATTACTTCATGAAAAAACCTATGCTACAAACTACAAGAAATATACATTTCATTTAAATCAAACAATTCCAGGAATGAATAAAGAATACTGCAAGAGATCATTAATAATATCTTTAAATATAGATACATACATACACATACATATATACCTACATACACACATCTATTGGCTATATATATGTCTATATATATACAGAAAAAGGAAATGAACTATAACAAAAGACTTTTCTGCAGCTGCCAGAAATCATACGAGTGAATGGAATGATATATTCCCCAAAACAAAAGACCTCTAGAAAAAAACAAAAGTGGTGATCAACAGGAAAAAAAAGATAGATGTTCAATAAAAGAGAGGCATTCAAAGCATTCTTACTAAAAAAACAATACAAAACAAAACAAAAAACTCCTACTACTTATGATCAAATTATTTGATTGGCAAATACTCTAGACAACAGAAAATGAGGAAGGTCCAGTTATCTAAATGAATATCTCATTTCTAGAGACAAATAAAAGAAAAAACCCTAGAAAGATACCTATAGAGTAAAAAGCAACACAAACTCTCAAATAAAAGAGAGATAGTAAGAAATTTCTTTTGAAATGTACATGAAGAAACAAAGTGAATTTAAATAAGAGAAATGATTATAGAGAAATAGGCCTGGAACACTATGGACTAAATTTCACAGCTTCTAAATCATTCACAAATCTGAGACAAATGGAGAATGGGGTGACTGAGATTGAGGCAAAAAGAACCTGGGAGAATAAGGTTTCCTTAAAGTAGATTAAATAATAATAAGTGAAAGACAAAACACTACCTTTAAAGAGGAAGAGAAAGAAAAAATTAAGAAAAAAAAGGAATATTAGGGACAATGGAGAAAAATATAGCATTCAGTAGCCACAAGTAGCAACCATCAACATTGTCTACCCTGAGGTGGAAGAAAGAAGGAGTAGGCTCAGCCTGGAGTATAGCACACTTCAGTAGCACTCAGAAAACTAAAGAAAAAAAGGGAACTGAGGTAGTGCTAGGGTGTGTGTGACAATCAAATCTAAAGGAAAGAGTAATGTCATATGGCTGAGGCAAGTTCTGTTCTCCATTTCCCAAAACTTCCTCCAATAACATGTCATTTGAAGCAGCCACCTTGGCTAGTGAAAAGTTAATTTTCTGTTGAAGGAGAAGGCTGAGTCAGTTAAGAGGTCTAGTCCCAAGGGTATATGTCATCAAAGACAAAAAGTGAGTGATTAAGAGGATATAAATTTTGGATAAATCTAACAAAGAGATAACAAAAGGGAGGATAAAGATTTGAAAAAAAAAATTCTGGAGGAACCAGAACTAAACTAGGACCTACGGTATCTTCTAAATGGGATGACTAGAAAATATATGTGTCACATAGAATATTTACAAAGATTAAACATATCTTAAGGCACAGAGATATGCAAGTAAATGTAAAAATGCCAAAATAGTAAATGTGCTTTAAAAATCATAACAATAAAAATAGTAATTAAATAGACACAAAAAAATATCAATCCAAATGGAGATTTAACAATGAAATCTTAAAAAAACACATGGATTAAAAAAGCCACAAAAGCAATTGACAATTATTTGCAAGAAAGTAATAATGATGAAGTAACATGCTAAAATTTTTGAAAGTCAGTTAGAACAGTCCTCAGAGAAAAATTATATATATCTCAAAACATATGAACAAAGTAGAAAAAAAGATTAATGAATTGAATATGAATTTTTTAAAAATCAGAAAGTCAACAAACCAACCTAATATAGGCACAAAAGAGGACATATTCAAAATTTGAGGAGAAATTGAAAAAAATGGAAACCAAAAATTTATAGAAATGATAACTGAAACTGAAAGTTTTCAATATTATAAAAAGTAGCGATCAAAAAGCAAGAGCAAACATTATATGTAACAGGGATATATTAAAAGCTTTCCAAATAAATAAAGAATTTAAGGGTTAATATCCACATTTCCTGCTATTATATAATTCTAGAAATAATAGCAATAGTAATGAGAGAGAAATTAAAGGCATAAGTTTGGCAAGGAGTAGATAAACTTAACCTGTTTGCTGATGATAATGAAAATCCTAGGTAATGATTAAAGATACTAATACAATAGCTTTAGCAAAATCATAAGCTATAAAATAATAATAAAAATAACATTTTGATATTAATAACAGAATCTAAGAGGCTTTAAACAGAAAGGAAAACCCCATTTCAAGTAACCAAAAAAGTTAAATAATAAAATATCTTGGAATCAATTTACCAAAGCAAACAAGATTCAATTGCAAATGCTCCAGTAGTGTCAAACTTAAATATAAATGGGATTCACTAAATTATAAATAAGGATTTCTGTGGACTGTATTTTGAGTTAATTGTAAACTGTAATATCCATGTATTATTATAGTTCTATTTATTTTGTAAATATTTCCCAATTATATTTTGGTCTGTTTTGTCTCAGACCCATAATGTGGGCCATGTGTTTACATCTCTGCCTTAAAGAAATAAAAAACAACCTAAATAGCTGGAGGACAATTTAGTGCTCATGGCTAGGCCATGACAATATAATAAAAATTATAATACTGTCAGTTAATTTACAGTTTTAATGACATACATATTAAACTATCACTTTCACAGAACTCCATAGTAACAAAATTTATTTGGAGAAACCAAAATGTATCTAGATATTAAAAGAATGAAAAAGGTAGCACTAAATGGAGAACAGCACTTCTAGATCGTATATTTTATTAGTTACAAAGCAGCACTCATCAAAATAATTTGGAATCTGTTAAAAAACTGAGAAGTAGATCAATGAAACAGACTAGACTTGAAACAATGGAACTCAATAACTCACTGTTTGACAAGAAAACAAAAAACTTAAGAAATAACTCACTATTTGATAAAAATTGTTGGGAAAATTTGAAAGTAGTCTGGCAGAATTTAGGCTTAGAGCAACATCAAATAAATTTAAAATTTATATGTGACATTAACATATCCAATGTCATAAAAACTAGAATATGGGTAAAACATGCATTGTTAACCAAACATGGGATAGAGACAATTACAAAAGAAAAAAAGTTAATTTGATTACAAGAATTGAAAATATTTTGTACAAACAGAATTGATGTATCTAACATAATAATGGTAACAGTTGAATTGTAAAATAAAATTATCAAATAAGGGTTTGAGATCTAAAACATATGTATACATACATGTATATATGTGTACATGTGCATATGTATATGTGTATGCTTAGGTTAAGATCAAAAGCCATTTCTTTTTTTTCCTTTTTTTTTAACCTTCCCTCTTGGAGTCAATACTTAGTATTGGCTCCAAGGTAGAAGAGTGGTAAGGGTGTAGCAATGGGACTTAAGTGACTTGCCCAGGGTCACACATCTGGGAAGTGTCTGAGGCCAGATTTGAACCTAGGACCTCCTGTCTCTAGGCCTGGCTCTCAATCCACCGAGACACCTAACTGCCCCTAAAAAAACCATTTCTGATAGAGAAATAGTAAACAGATATGACCACACAATTCTCAAAGAAGACCTGAAACTTATTAAGAATCTTAGGAAAGAATACCCCAAGCCACTAATAACAAGAGAAATACAAATAAAAATAACTGAGATTCTATTGCACGCCATGAAAATTAGCAAGGATGAGAGGAGACATAGTCAATGAGAGAAGACAAGCAAATTCTCTTAATATAATAGGCACTATTTGATGGAAATGTGATTCAGTAAAACTATTCTGAAAAGCAATTTTGAATTATTCAAGTAAAGTGACAAAAATGTCCCTATCTACAATATAATATTTACAGTACTGCTTTTTGTAGTAGCAAAGAAATAGAAACAAAGTAGAGCTTTGTCAGTTGGGGAATGATTAAGCAAGTTTTGGTATATTATCAATAGAATTGTGGTATAAGAAGCAGAGTAGGACAAATGCAGAGAAGCAGGGAAGAACATATATCAACTGCTGCAGAGGGCAGTAAGAAGAGCCAAGAAAACAATATCCAATGACTATAATAATAGATAAATAGAAAGAACTGCCACAAAATAATCACAAGTAAATATTATAAAATATAGACCTAAGAATAAATATGACATACTTTTCCCCTACTGCTTTGCAGGGACAAGCTGGGGATGGGGTTAATGAATGTGAAACAATGCACATATTCTTGGATATTTTGGATATATTGATCAATTTTGCTGAATTTTTTTCTCTTTAAAAATATTCTTTTTCATACTCAATGGCTTTTGGGGAGGGAAGAAGAAGAAGAGATACTAGATGAAATTTAGGTGATGTAAAAACAAAAGATATTAATAAAATTAACTTTAAAAGATTATATGAGGGGGCAGCTGGGTAGCTCAGAGGATTGAGAGCCAGGCCTAGAGACAGGAGGTCCTAGGTTCAAATCCGGCCTCAGACACTTCCCAGCTGTGTGACCCTGGGCAAGTCACTTGACCCCCATTGCCTACCCTTACCAATCTTCCACCTATAAGTCAATACACAGAAGTTAAGGGTTTAAAAAATTAAAAAAAACAAAAAAAAACCAAAAAAAAAGATTATATGAGATCACATCTTAAAAAAAGGCAGAACTGATTGGTATGATCACAATGGGATGCAATTTTAATTCTAGATGGGATATTTTTGCTGTAGGTATTTTAAATATTAAATGACCATTCTGAATTGAGAAAGTGAAATTTAAATAAATTAGAAAAATCTTACCCAGGAATAAAAGTAACTCATTTTAGAGTGAAGGTGGTGATTTCCTCAAATAGGGGCTCACTATCCCTTAATCTTCCCCTAAATAAAAAGGCAAGAATTTGAACATTATAACCTGTCAATGGTCTTTAAAAAACTTGATAAAAACTTGCCTAACAGTTTATTTGAATATTCACTGACTAGAAAAGACATGTATACACTATTCGCTTATTGACTGACCCTCAAAATACAAAATACTAAATAAATAATACATTAGATTAGCCAATTTCTTGGCATTCATTTGATAATAAATGCAAACACCTAAAGAGCTTAGAATAACAACAAAAAAGGCTATTTTAAAACAACCACTACCACCAAAATTTCAAAATTCTGATTTAAACAGGTAGAAATTGTTATTCTCTTTATATGATAGAAAATAGATAGCAATCAGAGGAACAATCAAGTTGGTGGAGGCCAACAGATATAGAAACCATATGAAATCTAGTCTTGACTGGAAAATCCAAAGAAAAATCAAGGTGAGTCATTTTTCCAGCCTGTGTAGGCAGACAAATAGAGTAAACTGTAGACAGAAGGGACAGAATCTAGTTAGAAAAGGCTGGGTAAAGCATTCCAGTATAGCAAGATGTGTAACAGGATAAGAAGTCTTGAGGTCTAAACTTGTGCCTAATGTAGCATTATATGTAAACTGTTAGCTTTGTTGCTCTCTATCCAGTGCTGGGTCACAAATCCAGATTGATCAGAGAGGGGATATGTGCCTAGGAATAGTGTTCTAGGGTGTTACGATTAAATTACAAACTCCAGGTTCTTAGTTTCCATAGAGTTTATTAAAAATCACTTGAAAAAGAGAAAGCAGATATATAATTAAAGCCTAATCTAATCTAATTCTGACCACATGTTTCTCCACATGGCTGTCTCTGTCAGCCATGGCCCTCCACGCCACTGCCCAAGGGAATAGAGAGACCATGCTCCTTTGCACTCCTTCCTTTATCCTCTCTTAATGCCTGCAGGCATCTCCTGTGAGTTTCTAGTCATGCAGCATAGGCATGTATATGAATCAAACTAGGTTGGCCAAGCTGGGTTGGACAAGCTGGGTCAGATGGGAAGGAAGTCTATGACCTTGGGTGTCTGGGGGAGTTCTATTTACACAATCCACTGTGATGAGCATGTAGAAAATCTCCCTAGTTGAGGGTTTTGAGAGATTAACATGCCTTGTTTCCCCAATGAATCATTTCACATAACCTGCTTATATCTCTAAAGATTCTCTGGCTAGAGGTGCATAACACATTGCACTTTACAAAGGGGAAATTACAACAATTTGGTGATAAAGAGGGAAATAAAAGAGAAAGGAAACAACAACAACAAAAAAAGATCAACAGATGCATCAACAAAAATCCATTTGGGGGCATTCCCCTTTGGCATTAGAGTTTACATTCAGAATAAATATGTTCAATGCCTTTCAGGTCAATTCATTATATCCTGAAGTTCACTCTGGATCTTTTGATGCAATGTGCGGTTTCTGTAGGCATCCTTTAAAAAGATCTGCTTTCTTGATTTGGGGTATTGGCAATTTTCTTTTCCTAACATTTCTCCTAAAGATTTTAAACCTTGGATTTTAAGATTATTATACAAGGCTGAGGAATGGACTGAGGATTTACCCACATACTCAGAAAACAAGCAAGCTCAGAAGTGAGGAGCAGCTGAGTGATTTGGGCCCAAGGAGGGAAGCAGGTCTCAGTTTCAGCTTCTACCTCAATCTGAAACCTCTAGGGGGAAAAACCAGGATAGAAATCTCAGACCAAAGGGAAGCCTACAGATCTGTCACTAAACAAGAAGAGCTTTGTAGTTAATTAATAGTGGCTGCGCTTATCACAGTCTACTGAAACTGCAAATGGGGTAGTTACATACCCAAACCTAGGTCAGGAACTTGTAGACATAAAGTAGGCGGGCAGTGATGACACTTTGCCCTGGATAATGTCACTTTGGGCACACTTGAAAGCTTACAGTTCTCCCCAGTCTGTCATTCTTATTGTTTATATTTGTATTCCCAGTGCTCAGCATTGAGCACAGCACAAAATAAACGCTTACTAAATGCTTGTTGACTGATTGACTGATTTAATACCCCTAACAAAACATTAAGAGAAGTAGCCCATAATTTCCTCCAACAGTACAGAAAGCCCAAATCTGACATAAAGTCCAAATTCAAAATGTAGACTGGAAGAAGGAACAAACAAAAAAAGAAGTCCACAATAAAAATCTATCGTGGTGATAGAGACATGCAAGACATAAACCCAGAAGAAAAAAAAACACCTCTAAATATACTAACAGGGAAAGCCTCAAAGAAAAACACAGTATAGGTACAAATTCAACAGAATTTCTGAAGAAATGAATGAAAATTTTTAGAAAATAAAAAATGTTCTTACAAATGGAATAAAATCTGTAGAGGAATGAAATGAGAGTTATGGAAGAAAATTAGAAAAGGAACTACAGTGGCACAGGAGTATAAAACTTTACCAAAACAACAAACTCCTGAAAATAAGAATTTGTCAAATAGAAGCCAATGATTCCATAAGAAAACTAGTAACTTTCCTTTAAAACAAAGTCAAAAGATTGGAAAAAATAAATGTGAGGTGTATCATAGCAAAAAGTGACCTGAAAAACAAATTAAGGAGAGAGAATTTGAGTATTATTATGCTACCCCCAAAGCTTAACAATAACAAAGAATTTAGGTTATTAAACTTAGGGTTAATTTAGGTTAAAGAACTTAGAAATAAGAGAAAATTGCCCAGATTGCTTAGTATCAGAGAACAAAGTAAAAATAGAATCTTATTGGTCACCCCATCAAAGAAATCCGAAAATGAAACTTCCCAGGAATATCATAGCCAAAATCCATAATTTCTTGGCCAAAAAAAACTGCAAGCAGCTAGAAAGAAAGAATTGGAGAATTGTTGAACAAATTGTGGTGTATGAGTGAGATGGAATAGCGTTTTGCTTTAAGAAATGATGTGCATAGTTTCAGAGAAACTGGGAAGTACTTGTATGAAGGGATATAGAGTGAAGTAGATGGAACCAGGAGACAAATATATACGATGGTAAGAACATTTTGAAGACAAACAACTTTGAAAAGATTTGAGAACTCTATTTGAGCATAATGACTAATCTCAAACCAGAAGTCTAAAGATAAGATATGCTATATATCTCCTATAAAAGAGAAGATAAATATTTGGGAGCTTGGGTTATGGACAATGCAGGGATTTGTTTTGCTTGACTAAGCATGGATGTAGTAAAGGGTTTTATTTTTCTTTGTTTTATTTTGGTTGGGGGAAATGGTAATTTCTCAAATATTCAGGAACTTATTTTGCTTTACTATACATACTTATAACACAGAATTAGTTGTTCTTTCTCTAGGGAGTGAGGGGAGGTAGAAAAGAAAAATGAAAATTTCTATGGAGGAAATTTTTTTTCCTTTTTTAATTATCATACAAAACGCACTTCCTAATATATTAGTCTTTGTTGTAAGAGTACACTCATACATAACCAAAATATGAAAATGAAACTAAAGATACAACAGTTCTTTCTCTGGAGGTGGATAGCATTCCCCATCATAAGTCTTTCAGGATTGTCCCAGATCATTGCATTGCTGAGAGTAGCCAAGTTTTCACAGATAATCAATATCAAATACTGCTGCTAGTGTATATAATGTTCTCCCACTTCTGCATATTTCTCTCTGCATCAGTTTCTGCAGATCTTTCGAGGTTTTTCTGAAATTATCTTGATTATCATTTCTTATAGCACAACACTATTCCATTACCATCATGTACCACAGTTTGTTCAGCCATTCCCCAAATGATGGATGTACCCTCAATTTCCAATTCTTTGCCAACACAAAAAGAGCAGTTATATTTTTGTATAAGCAGGTCCTTTTCCCTTTTTTGTTATCAATTTGGGATACAGACCTAGTAGTGGCATTATCAGATCAAAGGATATGGAACAGTTTTATAGCACTTTGGGTATAGTTCCAAACTGCCCTCCAGAAAGGTTGGATCAGTTTACAATTTCACCAGCAATGCATTAGTGTCCCAATTTTGTCATATCCCCTCCAACATTTGCCTCTTTTCTTTATGGCCCTATTGGCCAATCTGATAGTTATGAGATGGTACCTCAGTGTTGTTTTAATTTGCATTTCTCCAATAAAGAGTGATTTAAAACATTTTTTCAAATGATTATTGATGGCTTTGATTTCTTCATCTGAAAATTGCTTATTCAATCCTTTGACCATTTGTCAATTGGGGAATGACTTGTATTCTTATAAATTTGACTTAGTTCTTTATAAATTTGTAATAAAATTTTTTCTTTGTTGTTTTCCTTCTTATCTTGGTTAGATTAGGTTTTTTCGTGCAAAAGCTTTTTAATATGATCAAAATTATTCATTTTACATTTTATAATACTCTCTATCTCTTGTCACAAATTCTTCCCTTCTCCAAAGATCGGCCAGATAAACTATTTTGTGTCCCTCTAATTTAGTTATGTTAGCACTCTTTATTATCTAAATTATATATCCATTTTGACCTTATCTTGGTATGAGATATTGGTCTATACCTAGTTTTTGCCATACTGTTTTCCAGTTTTCCTGGCAGTTTTTTGTTAAATTGAGTTCAAAAAAGAAAATAAGGGACACAATACACTGTTGAACTATAAACTGATCCAACCATTTTGGAAAGTAATTTGGAATCGCACCCAGAAAGTTACAAAACTGTGTTTACCCTTAGATCCAGCAATCCTATTTCTGGGTTGGTTTCCCAAGATCAGGGAAAAAGGAAAAGAACCTATATGTTCCAAAATAGTAGCTCTCTTTGTGGTAGCAAAGAATTGGAAACTGAGGGGAAATCTACCAAAATGTTGCATTTCTCTGATCAGGAAGGATTTAGAACACTTTTTCATGTGCTTATTGATAGTTTTGATTTCTTCATTTGAAAAACTGTCTATTCATATCCCAATTTATCAATTGGGGAATGGCTTGATTTTTTTGTACAATTGACTTAGCTCCTTATAAATTTGAGAAAAAACCTTTGTCAGGGAGTTTTGCTATAAATTTTTCCCCCAGTTTGTTGCTTTCCTTCTAATTTTGGTTGTATCGGTTTTATTTGTACCAAAACTTTTTAAACTTGATAGAGTCAAAAATATTCATTTTACAGTTTGTAATGTTCTCTATCTCTTGCTTGGTTTTAAATTCCTTCTTTTCCCACAGATCTGACAGGTATGCTATTCTATGTTTTGGTTCAATATTATTAATACTTCTATGGTTGATTTTCTAAATCCAAGTGTAAGACTTTAAAATTGTTCTTATTAAATTTCACCATAGATTTTTTTTTTTTTGCTACTGGACTACAACAGGTCTTTCTGAATCCTAACCTCTGTTGTTCAAAGTTTTATTTTCATGTCTACAAACTTGATAAATAAACCATCTGTGCTTTCATCTAGTCCCAATGAATACCTTATTTCCACCGATGTAAAAAAAACAACGAACAACAAACAACTGAATAGCAAAAGACCTGTAGATCCCAAGTATTCCACTAAAGATCTCTCTCCTAGGTGACATTGGCCCATTGATGACTACTCATGGAATCTAGTAATTTAATACATTCTAATTATCTAGTTGTAATTCCTTAATTTGTGTCTGTAGGTTTTATTAAAATGTAATGCTTTACTTAAAATTAGATATTCTATGTCTGCTATATTCTCCTAATATAAATCAGACAGTCTAGTATGCTGTATTCTCTTAATATAGCATTAGAAGAGACCCCAATAGCCACGTATCTAGTAAATCTATAAACAAAAGAAATTGTCACTATAACACACTTGACAAGTGACCATCTAACCTCTGCTTGAAGACCTCCAAAGAAAATGATGTCATTACTTATCAAAGCTCCCTGCTTCATTTTTAAACAGCTTTAGTGCTTAGGAAATTTTTTCTGATATTGTCTAAAATTACCTCTCTACAATTTATATTCATTGTTCTTGGTTCTGCCCTTTGCAGCCAAAGAGAACTAATCTAATCTCTTTTATATATGACAGATTTAAAGACTTAAAGAAAATTATGTTCTCCTGAGATTCTTCTCTTTCCAGGGTAATATCTTATAAATTAGCCTTAGGGGTAATATCAGAGACTAGGCCTCATTGTTTCATCTGTCATTTAACTCAGTCCTTTCATGACTTGGCTCCAAGCTAACTTTCCAGGCTTATTATACATTATTTCCCTTTGCAAATTCTAGGTATCTTACTGTTCCTTGCATATGATACTCCATTTCCCTTTTTTTCATGCTTTTTCAGGTTATCTCCCATCCCTCATATGCACTCCCTTCTTCACCTCTACCTCTCAGAATTCCAGGCTAGCTTTAAAGATTAGCTAAATTCACATTTTACAATAGGGCTTTCCTGATTCATCTAGCTGCTAGTACCTACTCCTTAAATTACATTTATATTGCATATATTTGTATGGGTAAATTTTTCCTCCAAAGAGCCATAAAGTCAATTTTTTTTCAGGTGCTGTTACAGGAGCACGCACTGTGAGCACTGTACGGCTCTCATGAAATTACATTTTAAAAAATGTGGCATTTATGGCTCTCACGGCCAAAAAGGTTGCCAACCCCTGGTCTAGATGCTAGACTTAATACTTAAAAGTTCTGTAATTTTTTTCAGTTTGAATAATCCTTCCACAAACATGGATTTTCTTCTATAAATTCAATAGATGTCGTTGACAATTGTGATTAAGATCACCTTGCAAACCAACTTTATGATGAGCTTTTCTGAACTTAGAATGACAATAGACAATTTACCAGCAGCACCATATTCAAAGCATTCTTACCTTGGTAGGGCCTGAGTTTGTTTACCTGCTGGTATGACTTTTAAGAACTTGAGTCACTTTAATTATTGGGTGAGGCATCAGAGTAGTGATTAATGGTTAATATTAACTTTATTTTTGCCAAGAACTTTTTTTATTTAACAAAGTTGTAGATGTCCCAGTCCTTCTAGATTCTACTCTTATTACATTTTGGTTTATTAAATTAGTATCTTGTCAGATACCTACTACTCTCTGGAGGTAATATGGTTCATAAACTGCAGTGACCTTTTCTTTAAGACCTGGCTATTCCATGCTGCCTCCAGCACAATATCCCATGTTATATATTTTCCTGTTTAAAACAGGTATCCTTCAAAAGAAACAGCAGGATGGTGGAGTCAAGATGGTGGCATAAAAAAAAGCAAAAGTGAAGTCCTCTATGAAAACCCTTCCACACCAATAAAAAACAAAGCATTTTGAGGGGGACAGCAAAACCAAATACAACAGGATAGCATTGGGGGACCTTTCTGCTCAATTGAACTTAAAAGATATGTGTAGAAGGTTGAATTCTTGGGTTTAAGGAAAAGAAAGAAGGCAGGTCCCAGGACCCTTTCCCTACCTACTGTGCTGAGAGTCTGGTGGTCACTGGGATCTCAGGGTGAGGGCTCCTGCCTGGAGGGAGTACCTTGCTACCACAGCTATGTGAAGCTCAGAGCTCTGACCACAGCTGGCAGGGAGGCAGCTGGAGGAGAGGGGAAGAGAGGAGGGCAGCCTGGTTTCAGCCTTCAGTCACCATTCCTCCATCTTTAGCCTCTGCCTCTGGAGGTTCTGGCCTCAGGGCACATCCTGCTCTGCAGATCAGCTTTGTGGCTTAATCCCCTCTATCAATAGTGCAGATAAGCATCCTCCAGAGGGCAGAGAAGCTTAATCTCCAATACCTCTTTCCCACTTACTGTGCTGAGACTTGTGGTAAGAATCTGGCTGAATGGGATCCCAGGAGAAGTACCTTGGTACCATCACCGGAAGCTCAGAGCTCTGAGCAGGTAGCTGGCAGAAAGTAAGAGAGGAGGACAAGGGTAACTACCTTCAGGCTCCACATCTTCACCTTTACCTTTAGTTTCTGCTGGAAGCTGGGGAAGATCTGGTCTCATGGCTCATTAATACAACAGGTCAGCTCCATAAACCTAATCCAGAGGAGAGTAGAAACCCCTTCAGAACTGAAAAGTCCAAACCCACAGATCCAGCAAATAAACAGAGGAGCAAGAATACAGCCAAAGAAGGAGAAAATACGTAAGTAAACAAAAGAAAAAGAAAAAAGAAATTACAATTGACAGTTTCTATCCAGTTAATAGAGGAGGACCAAGAACACCAAACTAAAACTCAGGAATTTCACTGAATTGGACACAAGACTTGGAAGAACTCAAAACACATTTCAAAAAGCAATTAAGAGAAGCTGAAGAAAATTGGGAAAATAACTTAAAAAACAAAATATATCATCTGGAAACAGAGGCACATGAACTAAAACAAGAAAATAGCTTTTTAAAGCCAGAATTGACCAGCTTGAAAATGAGGCAAAGGAATTAAAAGATGACCTACAAAGAAAAACAGACCAAAAAGGAAAAAGATGATAAAAAAGCCAGGGATAAAATTCATTCTTTAAAAATTAGAATCTAACAACTAGAAGCAAATGACTTCATGAGGCAGCAAGAGTCTATGAAACAAAATCAGAAGAATGAGAAAATTAAAGAAAATATGAAACACTAAACAAAAGATGTGGAAAATAGATTAGGAGAGATAATTTAAGAATTATTGGACTACTGGAAAATCATGACAAAAGAAAAAGCCTGGACACATTCTACAGGAAATTATTCAAGAAAACTGTTCTGACATTCTTGAATAAGAGGGTAAATTAGAGATTGAAAGAATCCACAGATCATCCATCTCCTATATTAAATCCCCAATTGAATATGCCAAGGAATGTTATAGCCAAGCTCAAGATCTTATAGACCAAGGAAAAGATACTATAGGCTGCTAAAAAGAAATCATCCAGATATCATGGAGCCACAGTTATGATAACACAGGACCTGGCTGCATCCACACTGAAGGACTAGAAAGTATGTGGTATGAAATTCTGGAAAGCAAGGGAACTGGGTCTACAATAAAGAATCAACTACCTAGCAAAATTGACTGTATTCTTGCAGGGGAAAATATGGTCATTTAATAAAATAGAAGATGTCCAAGTATTCCTGAAGAAAAGGCCTGACTTAAACAGAAAATTTTATGTCCAAACAAAGAACTCAAGAGAATCACCAAAAGGTAATTAGGAAAGGGAAAAAAAATTAAGGGACCCAATAAGTTCAAAGTATTTGTATTTCTATAAGAAAAGATGATATTGGTAACTCTTAAAATTTTTTATTATCATTGGGGTAGCTAGAAGAAGTATACATAGAGGGTTCAGTGACAAAGTGTATAGGATATGTCAAAAAAGATAAAAGACTAGGTGCAAAAGAGAGGATAATACTAAGAGAAAGGGGAATAGAGAAAAAATAGGGTCAATTTATATTTCATAAAGAAGTGTATGGGGGTGGTGGGGAGAAGACCAATACAATGGAAGAGTGGAAGAGGTTGGAAACAGGTAATATTTAAATCTTACAGGCACTGAAATTCATTCAGAGAGAGAAGAACAATCAGATCAATTGGGGCAGATAATTGTATTGTGCCCTACAGAGAAGTAGAAGGGTAATAAATCGGCTGGTGGGGAGGGGAGCAATACAAGGGAGGGAGAGGTTAGGGGGTCATTTAAAAGGCACTATAGTAAGAGGGGAGTTTGTGGGAAGGGGAGTAACAAGGAGGGGAAAAAGGATAGACTGACTAAAAGGGAAAAGTTGTAGGGGAGGGTAAGAGGAATAAGAAAAAAGTCAAAATGGAGGGGAATACACAGACAGTTATCTTAACTGTGAATGTGAATGAGATGAACTCAACATTTAAAAGGAAGCAGATAGCAGAATGGATTAAAAATCAAAATTCTACCATATGTTGTCTAGGGTGAGGCAGGACGACATACACAGGGTAAAGGTAAAAGGGTGGATTAGAATTTACTGGGCTGCAACAAACAAAGAAGGAAGGAGTAGTAATTATGATCCCAGACAAAGCTAAAGCAAAAATAGATCTCATTAAAAGAGATAAGGAAGGTAATTATATCTTGATGAAAGGCAGTATAAATAATGAAGGAATATCAGTACTTGACATATATGCGCCAAATGGTACAGCATTCAGATTTCTAAAAAAGAAACTAAAGGAGCTTAAGGAGGAAATAGATAGTAAAGCCACACTAGTGGGGGACCTCAACCTTCCCCTATCAGAAATAGATAAATCGAACCAAAAAACAAATGAGAAAGAAGGGAAGTAAATGAAATGTTAGAAAAATTAGAGCTAATAGATATCTAGAGAAAAAAATCTAGAGAAAAATAGGGATAAAAAGGAATATACCTTCTTTAATTCAGTATCTAGCATATCATTTTCTTATAAGAAGACAAATTAAGAGGCAACCATGGGTAGCACAATGGAGAGAGCACTAGGCCTGGAATCAGGAGGACCTGGGTTCTTGTCTGGCCTAAGATTCTTTGTAGCTATATGGTCCTGGACAATTCACTTAACCCTGATTACCTAGCCCTTGCCAGTCATCTGTTTTAGAATTGATGGAACTGAAAGTAAGTTTTTTTTTTAAAAAAAAAGACAATTTTAGAATTTGAAGGGACTGCAGGCTACCTATTCCAATCCTCTTATTTACATATCAGGAACCTGAGTCCCAGAGATGTGAAGTAACCTGTCTAAGGTCACTCAGATAGTAAGCAGCACAGCTAAAACTTGAACCTAGGTTTTCTGACTACAGTTCACCAACACTTTTTTCCAGCGTATCCCATCACCTCCTAACTAATTTATGATTCTATGATAAATTATTGCTCTTTACCAAAAACTACCTTTTATTCCTCTTTGTCTCTTATTTCATTTCCCTTCCCCTACTTTACAAAATCGTTTCTGGAGAAGCAAGTCAAAGTACAAATTTAAAAAGCAAGAAGTAAAGAATATTTACCTATTTTACAGGACTGTTCCTTAAGTTTAAAAAGATTAAATTACATGATATGATATTTTATTGAGAGCAACAAAAGAGAACAAGAAGAAGAATGTAATTCTTGAGGGTAGAAAGTACAAAAAAATTTATGAGAAAAAAGAACTTTTCCTTAATTGTGTATGCCCCACTGTTTCAAATTAGGGTTTGAAAATCTACCTTCAGAGAATTCTGGGAAGATGGAGGCTTAGATGTAACAAAACTCTAGCCCTCTGAAAGTCTTTCCACACCAATAAAAAACAAAGTGCTTCAAGGGGACAGAAAACCAAATCAAACAACAGGACAGAAATGAGGGATACACCTACTGGACCCAACTTAAAGAGTATGCCAAAAAAATCCTGAATTTTTGAACTGTTGGGTTCAAGGGAAAGGAAGAAGGAAGATCCTAGGACCTGTCCCCCACCTATTGTGCTGAGTCTCCAGTGGATCCTGGAATCTCTGAGAGGGGAAGGGTGCTAATTCAGAGGAAGTACTTTTCTGGCACAGCTGTACAAGCCTCAAAGTGTTGACCACAGAAAGCAGGGAGGCAGCTGAAGAAGCCCAGAGAGGGCAGCCTAGTGGAAGCCAAAACACTCCATTTGGCCTTCCCCTCGTTCTCGGGATTTGGGCCTCAGGGCACATCCAGCTCTGGCAGATCAACTCCACCTTGGATTAATCTTATCAATAAGGCAGATAGGAAGTCTTCAGAGGTCAGGGAAGCTCCAACACCCCTCCCACACAGGGTGCACTGAAAGTAGCTACAGCACCTACACACCCACAGATCCTACAAATAATCAGAGGAGTAAGATTATAGCCAGGGGGGTAAGATTATATATTACAGGGGGGAAAGAAGGAAAAAATACAAGTAAACAACAGAAAAAGAAAAAAGAAATCAAAATCGAAAGCTTCTATCCAGGTAATGAAAAAACAGCAAATGGAAAAGAGGAAGACCAAGGAACACCAAGAAAAAACACAGAAACTCCAGTGAATTGGACACAGGCTTTGAAAGAACTCAAAATACAATTAAAAAAACAATTAAGAGAGGCTGAAGACAATTGGGAAAAGGAAATACATGAACTAAAAACAAGAAAGTAGTGTCTTGAAAGTGAAAATTGACCAGCTTGAAAATGAGGCAAAGAAGGTAAAAGATGACCTACAAAGAAAATCAGACCAAAAGGAGAAGGTAGCTGAAAAATCTAGGGATGAAATTCAGTCTTTAAAAACTAGAATACAACAACTAGAAGCAAATGACTTCACACGCCAGCAAGAATCTATAAAACAAAATTAAGAGAATGAAAAAATTGAGGAAAATATGAAGTACCTCATAGAAAAAACCTCAGATCTGGAGAACAGATCCTGGAGAGACAATTTAAGAATCATTGGTCTACCAGAACATCATGACAAAGCAAAAGCTTGGACATCATCCTACAGGAAAGTATCCAAGAAAACTACCCTCAAACAAGAGGGAAAAGTGGAGATTGAAAGAATCCAAAGATCACCTCCTACATTTAATTCTCAATTGACAAAACCATGAATGTGATAGCCAAATTCAAGAATTACCAGACCAACAAAAAATGTTACAAGCTGCTAAGAAGAAGTCATTCTGATACCATGGAACCACAGTCAGGATAAAACAGAATCTGGCTGCATCACGAAGGGCTGGAAGGCATGGAATATGATATTCTGGAAAGGAAGAGAACTGGGTCTACAACCAAGAATCAACTACCCAGCAAAACTGACTATATTCTTGCATTTTGCCCAATTATATAGCAATAAATATGGCCATCTAGGTGATGTGGATGAATATTTACAAAAATATAAATTGCCCAGATTAACAGAAGAAGAAATAGAATAATTAAATAATCCCATATCAGAAAAAGAAGTTGAACAAGCCATCAAAGAATTCCTGAAGAAAAAATCCCCATGACCTGATGGATTCACAAGTGAATTCTATCAAACATTCAAAGAACAACTAATCCCAACACTATACAAACTATTTAGCATAATAAGAAAAAGGAGTTCTACCAAATTCCTTTTATGACACAAATATGGCACTGATTCCAAAGCCAGGCAGATCAAAAACAGAGAAAGAAAACTACAGATCTATCTCCTTAATGAATATAGGTGCAAAAATCTTAAATAGAACATTAGCAAAAAGACTCCAGCAAGTGATCACGAGGGTTATTCATTATTATCAGGTGGGATTTATATCAGGAATGCAAGGATGGTTCAATATTAGGAAAACCATCCACATAATTGACTATATTAACAAGCAAACCAACAAAAATCACATGATTATCTCAATAGATGTAGAAAAAGCCTTTGACAAAACACAACACTCATTCCTACTGAAAATACTAGAAAGCATGGGAATAGAAGGGCCTTTCCTAAAAATAATAAATAGTATATATTTAAAACCATCAG
Organism: Gracilinanus agilis; assembly: GCF_016433145.1. NCBI lineage: Eukaryota > Metazoa > Chordata > Mammalia > Didelphimorphia > Didelphidae > Gracilinanus > Gracilinanus agilis. Next base: position 181,187,805 of record NC_058132.1, on the reverse strand, counting down.
CAAGTGTCATCTGCAATGGGTATAAATTAGAAGCCTTCCCAATAAGATCAGGAGTGAAATAAGGATGCCCGTTATCACCTTTATTATTTAACATGGTACTAGAAACACTAGCAGTAGCAATTAGAGAAGAAAAACAAATGAAGGTATAAAAATAGGCAATGAGGAGACCAAATTATCACTCTTTGCAGATGATATGATGGTCTACTTAAAGAATCCTAGAGAATCAACTAAAAAGCTAGTGGAAATAATCAACAACTTTAACAAAGTTACAGGATACAAAATAAATGCACATAAATCATCAGCATTTCTATATATTTTCAACACATCTCTGCAGCAAGAGTTAGAAAGAAATTCCATTTAAAATCATCCTAGAAAGTATAAAATACTTAGGAATCTATCTGCCAAGACAAACATAGGAATTATATTAACACAACTACAATACACCTTCCACACAATTAAAATTAGACCCAAACATTTGGAAAAACATTAATTGCTCATGGGTAGGATTAACTAATATAATAAAAATGTCAATCCTACCCAAATTAGTTTACTTATTTAGTGCCATGACTATCAAATTACCAAGAAACTTTTTTACCAAATTAGAAAAAATTATAAGAAAGTTCATTTGGAAGAACAAAAGATCAAGAATATCAAGGGAAATAATAAAAAAAATGTGAAGGAAGGTGGCCTAGCAGTACCAAATCTTAAACTGTACTATAAAGCAGTGGTCATCAAAACAATATGGTACTATCTAAGAGACAAAAGGGAGGACCAGTGGTATAGACTTTGGGTAAGTGAACCCAGCAAGACAGTCTATGATAAACCCAAAGATCCCAACTTTTGGGACAAAAATCCACTATTTTACAAAAACTGCTGGGAAAATTAGAAAACAGTATGGGAGAGATTACGTTTAGATCAAAATCTCATATGTTACACCAAGATAAATTCAGAATGGGTGAATGACTTGAATATAAAGAAGGAAACTATAAGTAAATTAAGTGAACATAGGATAGTATACTTGTCAGATCTTTGGGAAAGGAAAGATTTTAAGATCAAGCAAGATTTAGAAAACAATTACAAAATGTAAATAAAATAATTTTGATTACATTAAGTAAAAATGTTTTTGTACAAACAAAACCAATACAACCAAAATTAGAAGGGAAGCAACAAACTCTGAAAAAATCTTCATAACAAAAATGCCTGACAATGGTCTTATTATTCAAATTTATAAGGAGCTAAATCAATTGTACAAAAAATCAAGCTATTTCCCAATTGATAAATGGACAAGGGACATGAATAGGCAGTTTTCAGATAAAGAAATCAAAGCTCTCAATAGGCACATGAAAAAGTGTTCTAAATCTCTTATGATTAGAGAGAAATGCAAATCAAAACAACTTTGAGGTACCACCTCACACTTAGCAGATTGGCTAAGATGACAGCAAAGGAAAGTAATAAATGTTGGAGGGGATGTGGCAAAATTGGGACATTGATGCATTGTTGGAGAAGTTGTGAATTGATCCAACCATTCTGGATAGCAATTTGGAACTATGTGCAAAGGGTGCTAAAAGACTGCCTGCTCTTTGATCCAGCCTTACCACTGCTGGGTTTATACCCCAAAGAGATAATAGGAAAAAGACTTGTACAAAAATATTTATAGCTGTGCTCTCTGTGATGACAAAAAATTGGAAAATGAGGGCACACCCTTCGATTAGGGAATGGCTGAACAAACTGTGGTGTATGCTGGTGATGGAATACTATTGTGCTCAAAAGAATAACGAATTGGAGGAATTCCATGTGAAGTGGAATGACCTCCAGGAATTGATGCAGAGTGAAAGGAGCAGAACCAGGAGAACATTATACACAGAGATGGATACACTGTGGTATAATCCAATGTAATGGACTTCTCTACTAGCAGCAATGCAATGATCCAGGACAACTCTGAGGGACTTATGAGAAAGAACACTATGCACATTGAGAGGAAGAACTGCGGGAGCAGAAACACAGAGGAAAAACAACTGCGTGATCACATGGGTTGATGTGGATATGATTGGGGTTATTGACTCTAAATGAGTACCCTAGTACAAATACCAATAATATGGAAATGGGTCTTGATCAATGACACATGTAAAACAAAGTGGAATTGTGGGTTGGCTACAGGAGGGGATGAGGGGAGGAGAAGGAAAGAATATAAATCTTGTAGCTATGTAAAAATGTCCTAAGTTAATTAAATAAAAAATCTCAAATTAAAAAAAAGAAAATCTACCTTCAGAATACATCAAATCTGAGTAGATTCAAAAGCCGTTTATGCTTATGGATACCTGAAATCATCATATGCAGATGAAAAAGAGCATTTCATTTAAGTTACATAAATGTTTTTCCAACATAATGCTAAACATATGAATGTTTCCAAATATTTGGATAACTGCATTTTTCATTTAAAAGATTTTAAATGCTAGGCTATAGAAATATAGATAGTAATTTCTTAGACAATAAATCTTCTAATAACCTCTTAAAATGAATATAGCTAATTACTCTTTCTAACAGTGATTGTTTAAGAACAAAGAATCTAATTTCTCTCCCAAACCACCAATTCTTTATTAACTTATTTACTCTACTGATTCATTAATTTTGTCACAAGCTTTCATATCTGGTTACATTTTAAGACGTTCATACTGAAACTGTGATTTTGTCTGGAATTCAGAGTCATGTCATCATCTAGCCCTACCTTATTTCTCATTACTGCCAAGCATGAACTCTATTATTAAATTCAGGTTTCTCCTTATTTTTATTTTATTTTTTATTTATTTATAATACTTTTAGTATTTTCTTTTATATTTATTTATTTTTGTATATTTATGCATATAAATATGTATATTTATATATTAAATATATGTATATTATTTATAATACCTTTAGTATTTTCTTCATATTTTTTCCTTGCCTAGAATCCTTCCTTTTTTATTCCCCATTTATATGTCCATAGCCCCAAGGAGGTGATGTCAGTATGTTTGCTACCTTTTTCTTTGAAGTTCAGGGCAATTTTTCTCATGGGTTCACATTTGTCTTTTCTCTCTAGTATTATGAGGACTTAGTTATGCCACATAATCATTGAATTTAGTAAACTCATGGTAAACACAATGCAATAAAAATCCACTTACCTTTTAAAGAGACAAACTTGATCACAAAAGTACAAATTGTAAATAAACATGGATTAAAAGAGAAGGAAACCCTATAATGAGATAAGTTCTCTAGGCAGTAGTAAGTTGGGAAGTAGAAAGCAGACAAAATCACTAGGTCTTAGAAATATTCCAAGACAGACACATTTAAATAAATGATCACCTCCTAAGCTCATTAATGAGCCAGGTAAGATTTTAAATTGTTCATAATTATAGTCACTTTAGGATAGCAGCATTTATTTGCATCCAACTTTTCTGACTGGAGTGAGCCTGTACTATGCTCACTTTTGCACAGAATTCCTATGTTCTCTAAATCCCTCATTATTTTTCAGAACCTTAAATTGATAAAATTTGGGGCTATATGTCCAGCAAATATTTACTAATTGCTTTTCTGTGTTACATAGTACATTAGGATTAGATAAAAAAAAAGTCTCTTCACCAAGGGATTTATAATCTATTAGATAATAGGATGCAATCCAAATATCAAAAAACATATTAAAATTGTACTCGTTCTTCAATTTTCAGCTAAAGTTTCAATGTCTTTCTTTTACTTATATTTGTATGACCAGCATTTAGCATCATGCCTCAGACACTTATTCACTGTGTGACTGAATATTTACGGTTCTTATTCTCCCTTTCAGTTTCTTCATCTGTAAAATGAGAGGTTGGACTAAATGGTTTTGAAAGTACCTTCCAGAAGTAAATTTATGATCTTGCAATCTTTGTGACAAAAACATAAAAAAGGTAAGTAAAAAAAAAAGACAGACATTTAGGAAGGTAACATGTCAACTGAGTCTGACAGAATATGTTGCATTTCATACACCTAGTCTCCCATGACCCAATGAAGATAAGGAGGTACACATTTTCTTATCACTTCTTTGGAGATAAGCTTGGTTATAATTATAGAGAAATTAAATATTTTTATTGTTGCTATTCTTTCCATTTATAATGTTGTAGTCATTATGGGAGGATATTTGCTTAAATATATATTGTCATTTTTCAGATTAATTACCCCAGTAATGCCATGTTCACACTAATTTATAAATTTCAGCTTATTTACATAGCTAATGAATGATATATTGCTTGCCTTCTCAATAAGGGAAAGAGGAGTGGGAAGAAAAGAATTAATTTAAAAAATGATAAGTTTATTTAAAAATAGTAATTAGGTATCTACTATGAGCAAATTATTCTGCTAGGGAATGAGGAGAAGAAGAATTTGATAATATAATAAAAGTTGAGATTGAAAAGTCATAAGTATGACACAAGGTAAAATGTGCTATGGACAAAGGAAAAATTTAAATGAAGTATAAGAAAATTGATGATACAGAGATCACTTTGTCAATTCAATTTGAAAATCTAAATCTTATATGTCTTTTAGGTAACTATTTATTGGACTGGACCTATAATTTTATTTATATAAGGAACTATCAGTGAGGAAATTACCCTCTAGCAGTGCAGATCAATGAAAGAATGAACAAGAATTTATTAACGACCTATTAATATACCCCAACATCAAGCTAATACGGGTCTATAAAGGCAAAAATGAAATAGAATCTTATCAAGGGGTATATACATTCCAATCATGGTGACAACACATCCATATTTACGTTTAACAGGAAGGTCTCTACAGAACAAATTTAAAGAGAAAGGAAGGTAATTTTGGAATGAAAAACACTTGGCTGGGGAGATCAGGAAGGCTCAAGTTTAGGGTATCAGTTGAGCTGAGTCCTGAAGGAAATCAAATTCCAAGAGATAAGATATAATTATTCTAGGTATAAAAACAGCCAATGCAAAGGCATAGTATAGGAGTCTAATGTGTGAGGAACATGTAGACTAGTTTCATGGGGAATTTAAAGGTTAAGTGACTTGCTCAGTGTCAAATAGCCAACATGTGTCATAGCCACACATGTGCTTTTGGAAAATCTGATAGCTGCATAGAGAACACATTAGATAAGGGAAAGACCAGTTGCAGGAAAAACAATTAAGGAGATAAAAGATGAAAGTCTGAATCAAAGTAGTAGTCATCTGAGCACATAGGAGAGAGTAGAGAGTTGAGATACTGGGGAAATAAAAACAATAAAAACTTGACATCTGACTAGCTGAGGTGAGAGGAGAGAGGAATTGAGAATAATCTCAAGATTTTGTGGCTTATGTGATGAATGAGTGAAGCTCTTCAGAGAAACAGGGAATTAAGTAGAGTTGTGTATTTAGTGAGAAAGTTAAGGAGCTCTGTTTTGGACAAGATGATTTTGAGAATCTTACAAGGCAAGGGGAAATGTTCAATGGGCAGTTGGTGATGTTGGACTAGAACTCAGGAGTGAATCAAGATCTTGTAGAGATTCACACAAAGATGATAATTAAACCCCAAAATCTGGTGAGATCACCAAAAAAAAATAACAAAAGAGGACCAAGTACCAGAGGTTTGGGATATGCTCATATTGGGGGGAAGGAGACATGAAAAATGATCCAAAAAAAGATAACTCCAAAAGGAGAAAAAGAAACGCAAGATGTGAAAACTTAGAGAGGATAAACCCTTACCTTCCATCTTAGAATCAACATTACATATTGGTTCCAAGGCAGAAGAGTGGTAAGGGCTAGGCAATGGGGGTTGAATGACTTGCCCAGAGTCAGTCACACCGCTCTAAGTCTGAAGCCAGATTGGACCTAGAAGCTGCTTTCTCTAGGCTTGGCTCTCAGCCCATTGAACCAATTAGCTCCCCCCAAATTAGATAGTCCCAATTGTTTTTTAAGTCTGATTGATGCTGGTGAGGAAAACACATAGAGAAACAGATTAATGGAACAGAAGGGAATATTCTTTACAGAATCCAATGAAAAAGAAGTTTGTAATTGAAGAATCCCTGTTTAAAAAAACTGCAAAATACAATCACAATAAAAAAAATTGGGGAAAATATGGCACAAAATCATGGCACAAATAATGTAATTAAATACCTCACATCATATGTTAATGTCATTAAAATTAGAAAAAAGAATAATATATTAAACTCAGTTATGGAGAGAACATTTTTAATCAAACAAAAGGAAATTATTGGAAACAATTTATGGCTTCAATTATAAAAAAATAACCAAAAAGATTTTGTAAGAAAAAGTCTCTAAAGTAAAAAAGAAACAAATTGGGAAAATATTTGCAGCAAACAGATTAAAGTCCAACATCTATAGTTTATACAAAATAATACATATTCAAAAAGTAATAAACACTAACCAGAAGAAAAATATTTAAAGGACATGAACCAACAATGTTTTAAGGAGAAAATGAAAATTGTTAATCCCCATATGAAAAGATACTCAAATTTCTTAGCAATCAGAGAATTGCAAATCAAGACAACCTTAAGATATCATCTTATTGTTACATTATTAGACAGCAAAAATGATGAAATTGAGTCCCAACAATACTTTAGGGTCATAGACATTTTATTACATTATCTGTAGGACTGTGGGCTGATATAAACAAAGGAAGTTAATGTAAAAAAGACAATATAGAAAAGAGAAAAAAGGTAAATAATTTTGTCATCCCCAAGAAGGATTTGTAGCAGATTCATTTTGATGTTATTAATAACCTCTAGAGATATCTAACTAGTCATGTATTGAAGATGGAGAAAGTACAAACAAATCCACAATTTTTTTAAAAGAATTAAAAAACCTAGGCCTAAAAAACAATTAAAAAGTACTACTAGAAAAACTGAAAAATGTCAAGGAATCAAAAGATACCGAGAGTACTTGTACTTCACTTTGTCTCCTTTTTTATTGGTAGGTTCTGATATATTTTAGATTTTTCATTCAATTACATATGACTCCTAATTTGTTACAAATAACTGTATGTACTCTTTCTCTTCACATTTCAAATTACAAATATATATATATATGTATATATATATGTAAACTTTATTTTTAACATAAAATTTTTATAACTTTACATATAAACCATACACACATATATACCCATTTGTGTGTGTATGCATTTGTTTTTCCACATGGTTGAATATGGACGATACAAAGGCAAAGAGTAAGTAATGTGAATCAAGCCATGTAAAAAATTAAATGGTAAGTTATTTAATTATAAAATGTTGTAAAAATAGGAAGGGAAAAATGATAACATTGACATAATTCAGATAATTCTAAAGACAACTCATCACTTCCTTATGAATCGTGAAGAAAGGTAAAAATAAAAACAAAGCAAAGATCTGAAAAAAAATTTTAAGTTAGTACTCTAGTATTTGGGTCAATAAAATTCACCCCTCCCTTTTTTTTTTAAGAGCTAACATTTCAGTCACCTAGTAGAAAGCCAGCAAAGACTTTTAAAGTCCCAGAATAAATTATACTTACTTTCTTCTTCTGTTTGATTCTATAGAATATTTACGTGCTCGACTTCGACATATTCTTTGTTCCTGCAGCAATTTTTGACGTTCTTCTTCTAAATTTTTTTCTAGATGGATCTTCATATTTCTAGTTATTGTGCTAAATTAAGGAAAGTAGTTTATTTAAATCTTTCCTCAATGACAAATGCATATTCAACAAGTATTTCTTAAATACACATAGTTTGAAGAGGACCAAATCAGGCTCAGGGAAAGATATCAAGTTTAGATGAGACATGGCCCCCTGCTTTCATGGAGAACAGAGTTTACAATCCATAAAAATACCAATGAGGTCTGTGTCACATGCAGACTTTATTGAAATGTATTTTCAATAATAAGTCAGATTAATTTCCAAATTCCAGGATAAAGGATATAATAATTAGCATTATAGCCAAGTTTTGGTATAACTATATAAAGAACTAGTTCCAAGTTAATGGAAGAAATTGGTATTGTTACCTATAGATTTGCAGAAAGTATTCTCAGATAATAAAAAAATCAATAAAGTATTAATTATAAAACTACTTTACTTTTTTATATAAAAATTCTCATGAAGTTTTCATGAATCAATATGTGTGTAACTTTGCCATAGAAAATAAGCTAATAAAAATGAATTACATTTCCAAAATAATTTGTTATTAATTCAAAAGGGAATATAGTCATTCCTTTGCAGGCTATTCATTTCAGGTAGATTTCCTCTATAAAATTTTGGATCATGTGATCTTATTATTCCTTTGAACACTTTGAAATTTACTTTCCTGAAATACAGTGTATACATCAGACTATTTTCTCTTTTTTTTTCTATTATAAATTCTAATAAATGGGCTACTTTCTCTGAGTTTCCATTATTTCCATTTAGGTAATCAGTTCTTCCTTGATCCCAAATAGTGATTTCTCTTGTTGCATCCTTTACATTTTAGAGAATTAAATGATCATTAAAACAACTCAAGAATTTTTCATTTGCTTTTTTTTTTTTTAACTTTTGACCAACAGTGTACTCTACTATGCGTTTAGCTAACTGAAGTCTCTCATCACTACTATACATGAAAAGACAGATTTTTGATCTATTCCCTGGATTTCCATCTATCTCCTACTTTTGTTGAGATGAACTGTATTATATTCTCATGACAACAATATCTTTGTTTTTTCACTGCTCTTTTACCCACACGCTCTCTCCAATTCAACATACATTTGCCAAAATCTATTACATACAAAGCAAGGGGAGATCTGGAGAGTACTAAGCACAGAGACCAAAGACTCCAGAAAACATGAAAGAGGACTTTGTTCCCTCCAGAGCAAGACCTAAACATTAGCACAATCTTCCCTCCCTGCAAATTTGTGCCCCAGTGACTGATCGCCACTCTGCCTCAGTCCCCAAAATGGCATCCATAGAGAGGCAATTGCAGAACTTCTTAGCCCCAAAGCAGATAGCATCAAGGACAGTAGAGGAGATAAGGAGGACAACAGATACTGGGGAAAGGGCTAGCCAGGCGTTTGTGGAGACTTCTAACATAGCTGTGCTCCATTGCAAATGAAAGTCCCTGGTCTTCTGAAGGTAGTAGAAATAGGTACCCAAAGGCAGCCCTGTTGCTCACTAACCAGTACTGAGTCATAGATTCAGAGTTGACTGAGGATGGGACCTAAATGTAGGGTAGTATTCAAGGCAAGGAGAGTTCACAAGCTTTAGGTTGCAAACTGAGAGAACAGCAAGTACCAAAAGCAAGCAGAAGCTTTGTGGTTCTAATCTCAAGAATGGAATAGTTTCTCTAAACTAGAAGCTAGGCCAGAATGAAACCTACACAAAGCAAGCAGAAGCTTTGTGGTTCTAATCTCAAGAATGGAATAGTTTCTCTAAACTAGAAGCTAGGCCAGAATGAAACCTACACAAAAATAACCAGGGCAGTAAGTAAAGCTCAAAAGGTAGCCCACAATCCTGTCACAGATCTCCAGAGCTTTCCAGCCAGTTTAAGGTAACTGAATGCAAAAGTAGTCTAATAATCCTCTAATGAGGAATAGTTCCTCAGTTGTGTTGCTCAGACCCAAGCAAATGTCAGGAACTTGCAGAGCTCAGACAAGGAATGCCACATTTAGACTTTGCTTTGGATTAGACCACTTTGAGTACTCTTAAAACTTGCAGGTTCCCAGCTAAAGATGTCCCTGGGATCCTAACATCATGTAATGCACTATACCTTGAGAATACAACATAAGGATCCAAGAGGACATTCAACAAGACCAACCATGCCTTACTCATTCCCTTTAGAAGTGTATACAGCTTGATTTTAACAACAAATCCAAAGTTAGGAATAAGGCTCGAGAAGTAGTAAAGAAAAAAGAATATAAGCATAAGGAGCAATTTTGGCAATGTGGAGGGTAAAGAAAGAAACTTAGAAGAGAATGACTCTAAAACATCTAAAAACAAAGTGAATAAAGTACAGCTTGGGCACAAATTCAACTTCAACTAGAATTCCTAGAAATGATAGAGTTTTAAAAAATGATTTTTTAGAAATAAAATGAGAGTTCTAGAGGAAACAATTGGAAAATAAATGAGATTCCTAGGGTATAAAAATGAGAAGAAATTAGAGATATGGAAGGAATATTTGGAAAGAGAATTATCAGGTTGAAGAATGAGATACTTAACCGTATCCAACTAAAAGAGTATTTGAAAATTAGAATGGGCCAAATAGAAGTTAATGACTCCCTGAGGCAACAAGAAATAGTAAGACAAATTCAAAATACTTAAAAAAACAAATAGACAAACCAGAAGCAAAGTGTCTCATAGCAAAACAAAACAAAACAAAAACCTGACCTACAAAAGAGATTGAGGAGAAAAATATTGGCTTACCTGAAAGTCATGACCAAAAAAAGAGCCTAAACATCATATTCAAGAAATTAAAAAAAAAACAAAAAAAACTGCCTATATTTCTTAGTGCCATAAGGCAAAGGAAAGAATCCACTGGTCGTCTTCTGAAATAAATCTCAAAATGAAAACTAATAAGAACATTATAGTTAAAATCCAGAGCTTTTAGGGCAATGAAAAAATGTTGTAAGAGATTGGAAAGCAGAAATTCAAGTACCAAGAAGCCATAATCAAGATCATACACCATTTAGAAGCCATCAATAATGAGTGGAGATGTTGAAATACAATGTACAAAGAAGGCAAAGGATACAGGCTGATGATAATCAAGAATAACTGACCCAGAAAAACTGAATATAATACTATAAGGGAAAAATGGATCTTTAATTAGAGAACTTTGAAGCATTCCTGATGAAAAGACCAGAGCTGAATAGAAATTTTAATGTACAAGCAAACAAACAACTAACCATAAAAAGGTAAATATGAGCAAACAATTATAAGGGACTAAAAAAGGATGAGTTGTTTATATTTTAGGAAATGATGAAGGGACCGATTTCAGAGAAACTTTGATAGTCTTGTATAAGCTGGTGCAGAGTAAGCAGAACCAGGAAAACTATATATATAATAACAACATTGTAAAGATAAACAACATTTTAAGACTTAAGAATTCTGATCAATGCAATGACCAACCATGATGCCAGAAGACTAATGATGACTAATGCTATCCTTCTATCTGATGAGAGATGATACTCAAATTCAGAATGAGATATACATTTTTAAATGGCCGATAGAGAATCTGTTTTGCCTAACTGTACGTATTTTTTTCTTTTTCTTTCATTTTTAATGGGGGTGATGGAGAGAGATATTTAGGGACAAAAGTGTTAATTGAAACTGAAATAACTAATTCTAAAAGGGATGATGTTGATGATATTGAGATTCTGAGGTTGATTGGATTCCCCAGTATTCCTCAGTGAAGAAAGCCTGAGAACTTCCCTCACTGGCCCAGTGTGCTTTTCAATCTCCAGACAAGATTGAAAAAACAAAACACAAGACAGGGATTTGTTTGAAAACATGGTATTATGGGGGGGGGGAGATTAAAAGAATAGGGTTCCCTAATTCTAAGGGTTCTCACTAGCTGCCCACCTTCTAAAACCCCTCACGGGGTGCCTTCTGTGACTTGACACTCCCTGAGACCCTGACCTGTCTATCTAGATCCCCAAAGCCTGACTAGCTAACCTGACTCTATTTAATCCTCCCAGATTGTTTTTGTAGGATAAACAGATCTGTTAGTATCTTTAGGGTGAACCCTTTATGGCTGAATTCAGCCCTAGTTGGGCCAGGCCGGAGTTGGCTTCTGGCCTTCACCAACACAGGTTAGCAGATCGCAGATTGAGCAGTCGGGAACACTTTCAGCATGCAGGAAACCTTATGATTTTAAAGCAAGGAAGGGTTTCTCAAGTCAGGAATAACAGAGATTTGGTATCTTCCACTTCAGGGGATAGGAAGCCAAACCTCTTCAGTTCACCAGAGAGAGGAAGTTCAAGGCCTAGACAGCTCAAAAGACAGGAAGTCCAAGAGCCTCCAGTGACTGTTGGTGTTTACTCTTTATCCCTTCTCTGTTTCAGAATCTAGAATTCTTTGGTTCCTAGCATGTGGCTGCTCTCTGCTTGCAAAAACTCCTTCTCTTAGTTATTGTAACCCATTTTTCTTCTTCCCATCTAAAAAAACACAGGAACCTGTCTGTCAAATACTTGCAGACATTATGCTTAGGCATATATAGTTACACATATGTGAGAAAAGTTTGTGCCACCATTAATCAATACGTTTCCTTTTCATTTATTTTAAAAATATAATATAGAAATATAGTAAGTATAGAAGTATCAAATGAGATAATTATAAATAACTGGCACATAGGGGCTGTTTGAGTCTTACATGGGCCCCATTAGTATTGAAACATTTTTCTTAAAGGATAGAAATATTGGCAAACTTTGTAGCTGGTGTTTGCCCTCAAAGAGCTTACAATTGAAAAGAAATGATGGCAAATTTACTACTGACTTGTACAACAAACTACATTGCCAAGTCAAAGCCCCTTGAGAGAATCTCATAATTATTTCTGTGAAAAGACACCAGCAGAAAAACTCTGTTCATGCCATTCAGTCGTTTTTCATTCATGTCCAACTCTCACTGTAACCCCTTCTGGGGTTTCCTTGAAAAAGATACCCAATAGCACAGTGGTTTGAGAGCCAGGTCCTAGGTTCAAATCTTGCCTTGGACACTTCCCAGCTGTGTGACTCTGGGCAAGTCACTTCATCCCCATTGCCTAGCCCTTACTGCTCTTCTGCCTTGGAACCAATACATAGTATTGGTTCCAAGACAGAAGATTAAGGGTTTAAAAAAAAGAAAAAGATACCTAAGTGGTGTTATATTTCAACGGTGGTTTGCCATTTCCTTCTCTAACTTGTTTTACAGATGAAGAATTGAGACAAATAGGGTTGAGTGGCTTGCCCAGGGTCATGCAGCTAGTAAGTGTCTGAGGCCATATTTGAACTTGGGGAGATGAGTCTTTCTGACTTCAGTTCTGATACTCTATCCACTGGGCCATCTAACAGTATTAGAAAAACTCTATGACTAATTAAAGAGGAAAAATACACTTTACCAACTTGCTACTTTTACTTAGTATTCCTTTAACAAACTTCTATAAAGGTAATGACATAGACATGGTCAATGGAGAGAAAGCAGAACTATTCAATTCTTATTTTGCTTCCATTTTCTCTGACAGAATAATCTTTGGGTTAGAAAAGAACAGAACAAAAATGGCCAATAAGGTACTGAAACTAAGTATCAGCATAGTGTAGCACATGGTTTTTAAATGTAAAGTTCACAAGAATTTAAAAAAAGAATCAAGAAGTACTTTATAATTATTTTCTTTGTGATCCTATGTATTTTATTTTTGCATTTAAAAACATTCTTCTGAGAAGGGGTTACTAGCTCTTCCCAGACAGCCAGGCAGAAGGCATTCCTCAGAGGAGGTCTTCTGGGATAAAGGAGATTCTTGTTCAGGTATGAATTATACTAGATCCCCCCTGAGATGCCTTCTTATTCTAAGAGATTCTCTGATATACATCATATTGAGGAGGTCTACCAGGCTTTAGGGATAAGCCTTAATATTTTAAAAATATAACTATGGCCACCATTAAAATGATTTCCTTAAAGAAGGTAATATAACTGCCATAGGACCATAGATCTTGAGCTGGATGGGAACTCAAGAGACCATCTAGTTCAATTCCCTAAATTCTGTATATAAAGAATTCCAGGACCAGGAAAATTAATTGACTTTTCAAATGTCATTCAGTTAGCAAATGCTGGATTAAGATTTTAACCTCCACAAAAAATCAGATGCCTTTTCTACTGTTCCATGCCTCCTTTCCACATATTCCAGTTCACAGATAGAGCATAAGGGTGATTACATGGCAGTTCTGAGTCCAAGGAAATGGAAAAGCTCTGAAATGTAGGGAAACAAGCGAAAGTTTTTGAATTTTTGAATTGAGTCAATTAAACAGTTGAATTTTAAGTGAATTAGTGATAGGTTAACTTGTATTAAACTTATAATTTCAATTAAATTGCCTAAAGTTCTGAATAAAACCTATTTTAAGATTTTAAGTTGAATAGTTTTAATAACTACCTAAATGTGAGAAATAGCATGGAATAATGCATAGCAGGCAGGTCTTAAGATCAGACAGACATGGATTGAGGCCCACCTCTGACAAATAGTAATTGTATGAAGGTAAGCTAATTACCTAACCACCCAATGTGTCAGACAATTTTCTAAGACATAAGTAATGGAGAAGTTGCTGCTTTGCATCCTAGGAGAAGTTTCCACAAGGAGTACCAGATGAAATCATAGGTTTGGGATAAATAAAAACACTGGTACTTGTAATTATACATTACAGATAATATCACTTTTCACTTAGAAAATCCAAAGGCTTTATCATAAACAATATCCCTAAAGGAAAAAGCATGGCTGGTATTTAAATAAGGCTTCCATACCATAATCTACCATAAAAGGAACACTATATTATGAAACAGTATGTATTTTTTAATTCAACCATTCCTCCCCTCCCCCATGTCTCTAAAATTTCAATTTGTCTAAGGTAAAATACTCAATTTATGGGTTATCCAAGTCACTTTCATCTTCCTTTTTTCAGTGACTGAAACAATCTGTGGGCATGAGATGAGAAAAATGAGCAGTGGTGAAACCTTAGTATCACATTTTGCTAAAAAAAAAGTCAGGTAGAAGGAGAAGCTAAGTTGGTAGCAGAAATCGGTTTTGGGGTTACTTATAGGTTTTAGTGTACTGTACAAGTTCTCTTTTCCTAAAAGCCTACTGAAGAATTGAAAGATATAAGAAATAACAGCTAAAAAAAAGTAATTTCTGTGCCGGGAAGAGGGAAAATGAAGAAATCATCAAGAAATGTGCTTCTGAGACTGAGAGACTTAAAAATGCACAAGAATTAGCGGAAACAAACAAAATTCGGAATATCAGTTAATAAAATAGACGGGCAGAGGAAGAATCTGCCATAAAAACGGACACAAGCATAGCCCTTATTTGCAAGGACAGGCAGGGCAACAACAACACTCAGGTATTAATGACAGTCCCAAGAGCAGTGGAGTAGGGGCTGGGGTAGGTCCTGGGCATTGTCATCATCATTCATTCAGAAACACCCATCCCCTTTTTAGAAGCGGTTTGCAAAGGAAGGATACTGATAGAAGTTGTTCCCTTGTAGTAAATGGCTTCTCCGTTGGGGGCCCGGGGAGACAGGGACAGTGCCTGGTCCCCGGACTGGGCTCTTGGCCCCAGGCCGGCCCGTCAGCATCTCTCAGCCCAGAGCCTCCTTGACTCTCTGCCGACCCCCAGATGCTTCCCTCATGTCAGCTGCGCGGTGCCCTTCTGTCCTCCCTCCCCTCCCCTTCCCTCCCTCCCCACTTGTCCCCCACTCCCTAGATCCCAGAGGCCTCGAGTTACGAGTGCAGCAGGGTGGGCCGCGCCAGCCCGGGCTCCCGCGCAGCGGTTCTGCTGGTGGTGTTGGCGGCGGTGGCGATGGCAGCACCTGCAGCAGCGGCGGCGGCGACCCCGCCTGGCAGCGGCAGCAGCAGCAGCAGCAGCAGCAGCAGCCCTGCCGACTCCGCCGCCGCCGCCATCTTGACAACCAACAGACGCTGCTACCTTCGCAACGGAAACCAGGGAACGAGAGTTGAGGGAGCTTGGTGAGGCGGGGTGGGAGGTGGGGGAGGAGGGGAGCAAGGACACTGAACGCTGGTTAGTGGGAAGGAGAGCAGGGGCGGGGCCGTGGGGATTCAGCAGCCAATCCGAGGAGCCAGCTCGGCCTCAAGGGGCTCCTGCGGGCTGGGGAGCGGGACCTCGAGGGAATTTCAGGGTAGAACAGAGAACGTCCTCAAGGAGCACTCTCTGTGACGAAGTTGGGTCACCACGGGCGCCGAGGAGCACTAGATTCTTCCTGATGAAAGATGTGGATATGTTGTAAAATCCTCTGATCTCCACCCCCACCGCTCTCCCCACCCTCCACAGCTTGACCAACCTTTGAATTTCTCCTCAGGGATGTTGACACTGCTATCTCTGCTTTCACTCTTGGGGCCTGTGTTGGGTTTTCAGCCATTCAGAAAAACTCCTCCTCTCTTAAGAGACATTCACTGAAATGGACCATTCCTTCCATTTCTAACGCTGTGTTTCTGAGAGTTGTTCCTGCCTTTACTGCAGCTAACCTCACCTAATGTCCACATCCAGTTACCAATTTAAAGTGTCACAAAGTTGTGATAGTCTCTGCTTTTCGGGCGGCCATTGTCGCGTGATTGTCGGGTGATTATTGTCACCAATTTGACATTCGCAGACCTTTGTGGGGTGCGCCTTAAAACAGATGAGATGACCCATTATCCAGAGAAGGTCAAAGAAAGAGTTAATTGACACAGTTATAAGACAAATTTTAAAACATAGAATTCTGAGCCATCTGCTTATTAGCTACAACTGTATATATGTTTTGGTGAAAAAAAGTCTAAAGGCATTTGTTGGCTCCATCATAATGTCATATTCAAGTTCTGACTGATTTTCTTGCTGAAAAGTTCCGAGATTTAGAAACATAATACATTGACCAAATAAAGATTACTCACCCACAATTAAAATGTCTCTGCCAGCCTATCCAGATTTGAGTTGAAGCAAAGAATAATGTGTCCAGTTGACATTATTAAAAAATACCTCCTCCCCTGCCAAAATTGAAAGAAAGAAAGGAAGGAAGGAAGGAAGGAAGGAAGGAAGGAAGGAAGGAAGGAAGGAAGGAAGAAAGAAAGAAAGAAAGAAAGAAAGAAAGAAAGAAAGAAAGAAAGAAAGAAAGAAAGACTATAATTAAATGAAATATACCGAAAAGACTGGCATTTTAAAAGTATCACATCTAATCTTGTATAGATTAAAGCTAAATAATAAACATTCAAAGGCAGTATGGTCTAAGTAGATAGAGGACTGGTTTTCAGATTGGGAAGATCTGGTTTTGACTGATATTAGCTGTGTAATCATGGACAGTCACACTTACCTTTTCAGTGCTCCCAAACAACATAAAAAAAAAATTATAGGTAACTAAGTTTCTCATCTGCATTAAGAGAGAATTTCTCTGCTGGTGAAATAATTGAGACCAAGTAAACAAACACAGTGCTTTCCTGTATGTAGCATATCAAGGGGATAGAAAATAGATGTAACAGGTTGATTGTCTAGGGAAAAACTAAGTGTGTCATACGGATCTTGGTATTTAGAACTGATTATAGTATTTTGAACCTGAAGGGAGCTTAGAGAGATCATAGATTTAGAGCTAAAAGGTACCTTAGAATCACAAAATCAAATCCCCCCATTTTAAAAGATAAGTCCAGAAGGTGAAGAGCCCAATATAATAGAGCTTTTTGTGCCATTACTTGACTGCTCCCTATTACTGTTTTTATTACTTCCTTAGAAGGGGTAAGAAGTAAAATACAGGAGTATATATAAATATAGATGGAAAATAGTAGTCATATGAGAATCATTTGGAGAAAATGAGGGGTGTTTGGCCTGGAGGAAAGAAGACAAAGGAGGGATGCAAATATCTTCAATGTCTTCAATAAATATCTTGAAGATATGACTTGTGGAGAAGAGGAAAGATTTATTTATTTATTTCATTTTGATCCCAAAATAAGAACCAGGAGTAATGTGTGCGACCTGCGAAGAAGCAAATTTAGACATGAAGTCAGGGAAAAAAAACAACAACAAACTTTTCTAATAATTAGAGATGGCCAAAAGTCACCCTAAGAGTTGGTGGATAATAGCCTTCTTGTAGGTTCTCCAGATCTTCAAACTTAGTCTAGAGAATCATTTGATTTGGACCGAATAACTCCAAGGTCCCTTCTAGTTCTCAAATTTTGTCTTTCTAGGAAAGAAGATGGTAGATGGTGTTGCTATAGGTTTAGAATATTTAGGCATTATCCAGCTACCTTGAAATTCTATGATTTAAAATAGAACTTCTTACTTTGTATTTATTTTTTATATATTTATTTATGTACATGGTATCTTCCCTATGTTTCTTATAAACATTTTGTGTCTTTGTCTTCAACCCAGCAACATAATGCCTACAAGTCTGATAACATAGCTGCCTTTTTTCTGTTTCTGTTTTTCTTTTCAGAGTATAGATGACCAACCTGTGATCTTGAAATGGTCAATTCTAGGCTTATAGGCAGATTTATGAATCTGAGAGGCTAGCTTCTGAGTCTTCTAGTTGAAATTGACTGGCAGCAGGATGAGTTTACACATTAGAGAGGATGATCACAGCAGAAGGATAAACTTATTTCTTGGCATGGCTTACCAGAAGATATGAGCCTAGAGGTAATTGTTTAGATAGAGCTGAGATGGAATGTGAAATGCTGATTCAGCAGTCCCACACATTGCTTTCTGATTTTAAGTCTAAACCTCCCAAGAGAATGTAAAAATCCTTAAAGTTATTTCTGCTGCTTTTTTTTTGTTCATGTGTACTTGTGAATCTTTTATATTAAGCATTTCTTTAGTGTGGAGGAAAGAAATAGTTGTACTACACCTGATTTATATTTTACATCCAAAATCTTTTTATGTCCCCCTTCCCCCCCCACCTCCTCAATACACACCATTTACTGGGCCTGAACTTTGAGTAATTTTCCCTGTGGTTCCAAGGTTGAGGCATAACAAGCCAGAGACAGTGAAACCAAAACCAAGCAAACATCCTGAAGTTGCTTTTTAGAGGCTCCTCCCAACTGAATCTCAAAGTATGTGACTGAGTTCAGTGTTCAAGGCAGACCTTTCGGTGAAGAAGAAGAGGTTTAGAGTTTTCAAGTCCTCTGGACCCAGCAGTGGTAGTTTTTATTAGATTTATATTCTGTTCCTTTATAGAGTAAGTTTAAGAGCTGAGGTTAGCATAAACATTTCTTGATGCTCACTTAGGCTAGTGGTCTTTTCAGAGAGACATATTTTCACATGGCATCTTCTAAAAACATTTGATAGTTGTCTTTTGCCCCTGTCCCTCCTTCAAAACCCAAAGATTGTTCTCAGCAGAGAAAACTGAATCAATATGAGATTCAAATAATTCTTTCTTCTCTTAAACACAGTATTTGGCCATAGTAGACACTCAATAAATGCATATTGAATGAATCTATTGTCACCATTATATTTAATCTTTTAACAGCTTTGACTTTTCCCTTATATCATACATAGATAACTTCACACTTTCTGTATTCATCATCAGTCTTAGTGCTTCTGACGCTTTTTTATTTTTTATTTTTTAAATTTTTTTTAAACCCTTAACTTCTGTGTATTGGCTTCTAGGTGGAAGAGTGGTAAGGGTGGGTAATGGGGGTCAAGTGACTTGCCCAGGGTCACACAGCTGGGAAGTGTCTGAGGCCGGATTTGAACCTAGGACCTCCTGTCTCTAGGCCTGGCTCTCAATCCACTGAGCTACCCAGCTGCCCCCACTTCTGACACTTTTAATGGACTTTCCTACAGTATCACATTCTTTCCCAGTTATCTGATCTTGCCTGTATATCCAACATGTCTTTTTAAAACCATTAGGTGATTATTTACTTTTATAGTCACATCAATATTATTAGAAATCTTCTTTTCTCCACAAATAGAATAATTCATTTTTGTGTCATCCAGATTTCATTCTGAGAATATCATATTCCAGTCTGATGAACTTTCATTATATAATTTTAGGTCATTGACCCCTACTAATTCTTTCTCTGAGCTATTTGAAATTTGCTATTTAGAAATCCGAGGTGCATATCAGACATTGTTGTAAACTGTCAGAATCAGGTCTGACACATGTGCAAATGCCTGGGAAAGGAAGGGCAATTCACATCTGGGGATCAGAAGGCAGGTCACAAACTGGGTGAGCAAATTTAAACTGAAAAATAAGGCATGACTGATATTAAAGAGTTAGATGTCAGTTATCTATAAAACTAATTTTCCTTAGATTCAGGTCCCAGGGTTAATGTCACACTACAAATCCACTAGGGACTAGATTGTAATCATATTAATGAGCCAAAGATTTCCCAGGTAATATATTCATTTTGCCTATTCATGATTAGTAGTGAATTCTTTCATTCTTTCAGATGAATAACTTTGATATTTTCCCTATTTTTCGTTCTCCCTCACATGTATTTATAATATTTCTTGCATCTGACCCCTTCTCCCTCCTCTCAATCCCTAGTTTTCCCACAACACTTTTTTCAGAGATATGTTGGAGCTAATTGTTAAAATTTCAACATAACCTTTTATGTCTCAGAAATTGGCAAATGCTACAAATTGGGGCTTGGTTTATTCTGTTAATTGTCTTGAATTTTAAAAAAATGATAAAGAAAATATTAAGAGTTTGTATTAAATTTAAAAGTATTTCATGCATTCATTTTTTAGATAACTGATCTAAATGTTTAAAATGTTTAAATGTTTAAAAACATTTAGAAGTACATCTTTGCTTCTCACCTAGATTACTGGAATGACCTCTTAATTGTTCTCTTTGCCTCAAGTCTTTCTTACCTTTAGTGAATTCTCCACATTCTTATTCAAGTGATTTTCATTAAGAACTGTATTATTCCTCTGCTTTATTTACTATGGTGACTTTCTATTGCCCCTAGAATCAAATATAAATGCTACTGTTTAACTTTAAAAGACCTATACAATCTTGCTTCAACCTATCTTTCCTGCCTCATTATACATTATTCTTCCTACCTTACTCAGTGATCTAGCCAAAATGACCTTCCTTTTGCTCCTCACATGATATTCCATCTTCTAGTTCTGTGCTTTTTTACTTGCAACCTCTATACCTGGAATGTACTTTTCTTTCAGCTCCAGCTCTTAGAATCCTTCTTTCCTTCAAGACACAACTCAAGTATCTTAAGTGGCAGGTGGATACCAAAGGAGGAAAGCAGCCCTGAAAAGAGTTCAGCAAGCCCTCATATCAGAGGTACTAGTCTTTCTGGAAAACCCCAAACAATTTGTTACTATGCTATGGTCACTGCTACTTCCTGATATCAACTCCAATGAGACCTCTGATGCAACTTCTGGATTTCTCAAACTCCTAAGTTTGCCTGGACACTTCCATCTCAGAATAGTCATTTGCTAAGAAAGAATAAACACAAAGAGGCAGAGGGAGCAGAGTGTTCACACCTGCTAAGGCTAAATGGGAGACAGGGCTGCTGATATGAAGTAGTTTATTTGATTCTCAGGATTAATGGAAGTACTTCTGCCTCACTTGAAGCTGCAAGGGACACTTTGAATAAAGCATGGCTAAAGCCTTCTTCATGAAGCTTTCCCTAAATTCTTCATATAAAAGTATTTTTCCCTCCTCAAGTTTTCTTACAGAGAATGTGATCTGTTTCCAAGACACAAAATCTGGGTTATCTTTTGTCAAGTGTATTATAGAGAAAATTCTTGTTCATGTCTTGGATGAGCTAGATAATGTGAAGTTCTTGTCTAAGTCTGAAATTCTGTAAATCTTTATTCTAAAATTCTACCTACTATCATGTTTTTATAAATACTTGTCATCCTCCTGCTACTGGATAATGAACATCTTGAGGGCAGAGACTATATTTTTGAAAAAATCTTTTTGTCCCCAGTACCTAGCCTGGTACCTTATATGTTATAGGTACTTAATACATATTTGTTGAACTTATTATTTTGTTCAAGAATTGGAAACTGCTGACTAAAATGTTGTCTCCAGATTCTGCTTAACCTTACTATTAATTCTAATGTGATAGTAGATAAGGTAAAAAAACTTTAGCAAGTGAGAAAGCAAATTGAAAAGAACAGTGATGGTTTCTGAAAGTGGTAGTAAACTAGCACCTGGCTTATTGTGCATATTTTCCTCCTTTCCCTTTGATTTATATTCAAAATATCAAGGGGAAATGGAGGAAATTATATGAATAAATATGGCATATTCAATAATCTAGGTATTCAGATTACATTTTTGCTCTGAATATCAATATTTGTTTGAAAGTATTTACACTCAATCAAAAAGGACTCATGATGAAAAATGCCATCCACCTCCAGAGGAAGAACTTATGGAGTCTGAAAACAGGCTGAAACTTCCTATATTTCCCTTTCTTCATTATTTTTTGTTTTGTGTTTTGTTCAAGTTCTCTTCTACAAAATGACAAATATGGAAAAAACATTTTACATTATTGCAAAAGCAAAGTCTATATCAGATTGTTTGCCATCTTAGGGAAAGGAGAAGAGAGAAAATTTGGCTTAAATTTTTTAAAAAATGAAGATTAAAAGATGTTCTTACATGTAATTAAGGGAAAAATAAAATATTAAAAAAAGAAAATGTCTCTACTGAAAACTCATTTTCTTTGCTTACCTGTAACCTACAATTAAGAAAAAGAAGGAATGGAAGTGGTATAGACCAAGAATATATAAATATCTATACTTTTTTTTTAATTTTTAAAACATTTTATTTTTTCTGATTACATGTAAAAACAAGTTTTAATAATAGTTTAAAAAAAGTTTTGAGTTCCAAATTCTCTCCTTCCCTTTCTCCCCTCCTTTAACTATGCATCCAACAGTGCTAAGAGATTCAGACTTGGAGTGCCAACAGGTAGTGATGATGCATTTCCATAATTAGATTGGTATTAAAATTGTTTTAAACCCTTTCCTTCTGTCTTAGAATCAGTTCTGTGTATTGGTTCCAAGGCAGAAATGTGGTAAAGGCTAGACCATGTAACTTAAATCATTTGCACATGGCCATATGGCTAGGAAGTATCTGAGGGAGGGGTGGAATCAAGATGGTGGCTTAGAAGCAACAGAAGCTGAAACCTCTCTACCTATCCTTCCATACCAGTCTTTAAAAAGTGCTTCAAAAAAGACAGAAATCCAAACCCAATAACAAGATGGAATCATGGGACTCTCCTACTGAACAGAACTTGAAAGGCAGGCAGAGAGAGCCAATTCCCACAGTATAAGGGACACCCCTCCCCCACCTAATGCTCTGAGACCTGTAATAAGATTCAGGCTGACTGCGGGATTCCAGAGGGAAGGCTGTAGCCATGATGGGGTATCTTGATACCACCACCTGAAACTCAGGGCTCTGACTGAAGCTGGCAGGAAGGATGAAGGGTGTGTGTGGGGGAAGGGCAGGGAGGAGCAGTACAGCTAGTTGGGCACCTGCTGACTGCAGCAATGGGTGAGGATTTGGTCTCTGGGCAGATTAGCTCAGCAGGTCAGTACAACCATCCAATCCAGTATACCAGTAGAAGAGAAAGAAGACTAAAGAGTCCCTTCAGGACAGAGTAGCTCAAACACCCAGGCCCAGTAAACAAACAGAGGAAAGCATGTACAGTCCATAAGGAAGGGAAAAAATGATTAAACAACAGAAGAAAAAGAAGGAAGCAATGATTGAAAGCTTCTATGGAGATAAAGATCAAAGAATAGTACCAACAGAGGAGGATGGGATCCAAGGAACATTAAGCAAAATCTCAAAAAATCCAGGGAATTGGACTCAGGCTCTGCTCTGGAAGAGCTCAAAAAAGAATTAAAAAATCAAATAAGACAGATTGAAGATAATTGGGAAAAGGAAAACAATAGCTTAAAAAGCAAAATGGGACATCTGGAAACAGAGGCACATGAATTAAAATAAGAAAATAGTGTTCTAAAAGCCAGAATTGACTAATTGGAAAATGAAGCCAAAAAGTTAAAGAATGAAAAGAATGACTTGAAAAGAAGAACAGAGCAAAAGGAAAAGGAAGATCTAAGGTCATGGAAGAAATTCAGTCTTTAAAAATTAGAATTGGACAATTGGAAACTAATGACTTCACAAGACATTAAGAAACTATAGAGCAAAATCAAAAGAATGAAAAAATAGAAGAAAATATAAACACCTCATTAAAAAAAAAACAATTGACCAAAAAATAGATCCAGGAGAGACAATTTAAGAATTATTAGACTACCTGAAAGTCAAGACCAAAAAAATAAAGCCCAGACATCATACTTCAGGAAATTATCCTAGAAAATTGCCCTGATATTCTTGAATAAGAGGGTAAAATAGAGATTGAAAGAATCCACAGATTACCTCCTGCATTAATTCCCCAAATGACAGTCCAAGGAACTTTATAGCCAAGTTCAAGGGCTCCCAGGCTAAGGAGAAAATATTACAAGAAGTGTCTGAGGTCACATTTGAACCCAGGACCTCCCATTTCTAAGCCTAGATTTCAATCCAGTAAACCACCTAGCTGCCCCCAGGATTAAATTTATTTCCTTGATCACTTATTCTTCTTCCTGTAGACTGATAATATTCAATGAAAAATAATTATTTCATGTTTTGAATTTGTACTTTGTGGAGATTCATGGATTGTCTTGAAACAGTATTAGACCATTTGCTACCCTGGTACTCAAGAAATATTAAGAAACATGAAGTAAGACCTTTAGAATATTGTGTATGCCTTCTGTCAAAGATTTGTGGAAAGATAGGAATAAGAGTTGTTCGGGGGCAGGTAGGTAGCTCAATGGATTGAAAGCCAAGCCTAGAAATGGGAGGTCCTAGATTCAAATCCAGCTTCAGACACTTCCTAGCTAGTGACCCTGGGAAAGTCACTTATTGCCTAATCCTTACTGCTCTTCTTGCTTGGAACCTATGCACAATATTGATTCTAAGATGGAAGATAAGGGTTAAAAAAAGTTTTACAGATGTGATAAAGCATAAATGGATAGAAATCAGTATTCTTGTGGGAAATCACCTGTTTATTAGCTTTGTTAGAACATTCATGTATTAAAATATTGAAGAATTAGTTATGGAGATACAAATATACATTTAATAAAATATCTAAGAATAAAATGTTCAATAAAAACTTTTTAGATATGACTTTATGAATTTTTAAAATAGCTTTCTTACTATATTTTTTCACCTAAAATGTTTCATTTGACAATTAACTATCTGGAATTTGCCTGTGTGCTGTTTCCTTAGGCCATCTGTTCCTGTCTATGACTAATTTTGGAATTGAAGCCAGTTTGAGCTCAGCTGCCCAGTTTTCCAAGATGAGCTGTTATTGTCCACGTGGACGACTCTGTTCTTAGAGAAGTACACCTTAAGCTTACTCAGATTTACACTTAATCAGCTATACCTATAGGAATTTGTTCTGACAGGGTAAATGAAATGGTAACTAAATGATTTGCAAGACTATTAACACATTTTTCCTGTTGGAGAATTCTTCTGCTTTCATGAATCATCGTAATGCAAATAATCCAGAAAGTGTTTGGAGATAGAGTCTACTATGCAATAGACATATACTGTAAAGTGCTATGTAAATGTAGATGAAATGGATTCAGAGGTGTTTGCTTAAAAACAATTATAATTTGTTGAGTCAGTGATGACACCTACTTCTGATTTGGACTCAGTATACATAGAAAAAAATTAGATGTTATAAAGTTAAAAATCAGTATAAATGAACTGAAATAAAAAACACATTCAAGAGCCTAAAATACATACTCCAGATGTGAAGGTTGATCAAATTAACTAATTAACATTACTCTGGACATGATGGATAAAACTCATGTGGTTCTAGTATGATTACAGGATCATGGAACTTAGAGATCAAAGAGACCTTAGAAGTCATTTAGAACCACTTCCTCATTTTACAAATAAAGAAACTGAGGCCTATAAAGGTTAAGTGATTTTACAAAACCACAGAGGCTCAGAGTAGGAAGTGACCTCAGAGACCATCTAATCCAATTAATTCCTGAACAGGAATCTTTTTCATATACAAAAGACCATTTTTCCCTGTCCCATTATGAACATATTAATTTCCACAGATATAGCTTATCAGAGAAATATTTTTCCCAAATGCATGAAGGATATACTTTTGACATGTAGACATTAGGAGGAGGTTCTGTCCTAAGTATTTTAATTTTTTGGTTAGTACTAGAAAGCTTTGAATGTATAATAAAATAG
Source organism: Gracilinanus agilis (assembly GCF_016433145.1). Lineage (NCBI taxonomy): Eukaryota > Metazoa > Chordata > Mammalia > Didelphimorphia > Didelphidae > Gracilinanus > Gracilinanus agilis. Next base: position 181,161,914 of record NC_058132.1, on the reverse strand, counting down.
CTTTTATCTATACCATAATTGCATTACATAATTTAAAATGACCAAAAGACAGCAAAATCTTGTATTAAAATGCTGATTTTGTCATTTTTCAATTGTGCCTGACTCTTCATGACCTCATTTGGGGCTTTCTTGGCCAAGATCCTAAAGTGGCTTGCTATTTCCTTTTCCAGTTCATTTTACAGATGAGGAAACTAAGGCAAATGGGGTTAAATGACTTATCCAGAGTCATATAGCTAGTGTCTAAGGAAGTTTTGAACTTAGGAATATGAGTCTTCTTTCTTCCAGGTCTGGCAATTCACCCAGTATCACTTAGCTGTCCTATGAAAGTGCTAAGTTTTCAAAATGAAATCTGTAAAATGTCAAGTAGAATTAATTTTACTATGCTTTTTTTTTTTAGATATGGATTTCAAATGTTGATGAATTATTTTCTGTTCATTTGGTATAATCTAGTGGCTATAATTGAGTGGGAGGGATGGAATGACATATCCAGTAACATCTCAAACAGATTCATTAAACTCTAATAAATCACCTACTTCATACTTTTGTAGTTATTCCTGAGAACCAAATCAGGTGCCTGTGTTTTTAAAATGAGTGGTGTTTTAAATGTAGGAACTAAAGAATTGGGGTGTTGGCTTCTATTTGTGTTGCACATCTTCCAAAAACTTTTAACTGAAGAGTCTGTGCACTGCAATTTTTTCCACAGAGTTGGAATTTGAAGCAGTGTTTTCATTTCTTCAAGAAAAATATGGTACCTTTAAGCCTAACTTCATCAATATGCCTAAATATATGCATTTTTATATGGGGAGAAAATGTACAAGGTAATTGTATACAATTTTCTAACATGGTAAGTAACATATTTTTTGATAAGAATTTGTTTAGGTAATTTTCACAGAATAATGTCTATATTTGCAATAGCTCCTTTTATAACTAAAATTCATTATGGAATATTGAGTTTCCTTTTTCAAAAAATATTAAAACTAAATGTTGTGACTATTATTATTACTACATTTAGACTCATAATTTAAATGGGAATTTGACAGTTAAAACAATTTCTAATACATTTAAATTAAAAAAACACAATTGTAGGACAAATTAAAAATGTGACTAATATTAATGAAATATCTGATTAGGATTAAATGTTTCATTTTAATGAGCTATTTTATCTGTTATGTAATATGTTGTGTACTTACTATTGTATTTTTTATCAAGAAAGCTAGGAAGTATAACCCTAGAGAAAAATACCTATTACATATATGCATATTTAGACTTTCCTATTTTTGTATAAATTTATTTGAGCTCTTTAATTAATATTTTAAATTCCATTTTATTCAAATGTAAAATGCATTTATTAACTTCCAAGCCAGAAGTTTGAAAAAATAAGTGAATTATATGAAATCTAATGAAATAAAATTTAATTCTTTTAAGCTATTCACATAAACTAAAATAAAGCTCTACATAACCACATATTTTAAGTTTTCTAGAATATTTGTTTTGTCAGTTATTACTTTTCCATGATGCAAAGAAAAATGAATTTAAGAATAACTAGTTCTGAAATATAAATTTTGTCTGGGTAATTGTAGATGTACAAATCTGACTCATGTGAAGATAATAGTAATACAAAGGTGCACGTGATAAATATGAAAGCGAGGCCTAGCAGTAAACTTTATATTTCTTTGAGGAGTGGATCAGAGAAGACATTATGGATTGTTGACTGTTTTCATTCCTTGGAGATCAGCAAAGGGCAGAAAAGGCTTGACTCTGCAAATCTCCCCCAACCCCAGCCTTTTCCTGTTTCTTGAGTAGGGGATTTCTGTGTAATTTCTCTATTTCTTTAAAGCTGTTTCTAATTTATAGTTGAGCCTGACTTCTCCAAGATGCCTAACTATGTATGTTTACAGATATGATTATAATGGGGGAAGCCAGCGAATAGCTTGTCAGACAGAGGTAAGGAGTCAGAGAGGATGAACCTTCTCCAACTGACTATTGCAGACAATAGGGAAAACTTTTTCCTTCCTATTACCTGATTAGGAGCTGAGACAAATGAGAGAACATCCTGTTGTTTTGATTATAGAAATGACTTAAATTAAAGCTCCTCTAAATAGCAAAGATAGACCAACTGTGTGACCTAGGACCATTTTTCAGTTGGCTATGGAACACGTAAGAGGGAAATTTAGGATATTTTATAGATATATATAAAACGTGGCCTCCAGGAATCAACAGTTCAGATTGATTCCATAATTAAATCAGACCCAAGTCAGCATCGGGTTGAGATAAGTTTATTTACAATCAGGAAGGTAAAAGTATAGGAATAAAGAGAAAGGGAGAGGCTAGGCCAGGCCTGGTCAGGCCTGGACGAGAGAGAGGAGGTTAAAAGGCTAAATAAATGAAGCTGCAAGCCACAAGGCCTAACAGCCAGATAGGCTGGTGCCTGCTTAGGCAGAGTTTAGAAGAGGCCTAGGTAGGCCAAGGAAGTCAGCCTAACTTACCCACGTGACGATACAGAGTGTAAGCGTTCTGTGGTCTCAGGAGATCCTTCAGCACCGAGTTCAAAGCAGGAACTGCCTCCACAGGAAGTAACCAACATACTTAAAGAGAAAGTGTCTTTCATCACTTCCTGTGGTCCACCTCTAATTCAAATGGACAAATGGCAGTCTCTACATTGATTTGGACTGCCCAAAGGGCAGTCCCTTGTTCTTGATTTGTTACTTGTTGTCATGTGTGGGTAACTCGTCTCCCCTCCGCACTAAGGAAGGTGAGGGTGACATCATTTCTACGCCTAGGATGAGTAGATTTTTGACTATGAATGGGCTAGAGTTAATTCCATTTACACAAACAGATGGTTTAGAGTGTTAGGCTTTTTAGTGAAATTTGTGGCCTTCAAAGTGAGAGACAGAATAGAAGCTTGGGCCAAAGGAAGATCATATCCCCTAGGCCTACCAGAGAGAAGGTGTGGTCAGGGAAGCATGGCTATACTCTAGGATAGGGGTTCTTAATTTTTTGTGTGTCATGAAACTCTGTCAATGTGGACCCTCTTCTTGGAATAATATTTTGATATTTTTGAAAACAAAATATATAGGAAACCAATTATTTTGAAAGAAAGATATAATTTTTTCCCATCCAAATTCCTAGAATCTCTGGAATCTATTAATAAATTCTGATAGAGGGCTACCGCCTTACATACATTACTAAACTGGGTCACAGTGCCATCTGCTGTAAATAAGTAAAATCTATAGTAAATAAGTCATTCTAGGACTAGAAGCCCTATCTTCCATTCATAATGGTATATTGCCTTGAGAAGCATTATCTTATTTTTTTAGTCTAGTTTTCAATATAGTACTTTTAAGAAATATATTTCACAAAAGTATATTACTTAATTAAAATTTTATCTATAATTTGTACAGTTATTTGATGTGAAAAATAATACATAAATCATATAATAATAAATGGAGGAAACCTGGACCTTATGTACATAATGAAATACCAATCCATTATTATTCATTATTTATTAATTCATTCCCTTTTCCCATCAGTTTATCCTAAACCCCATCCCAACTCTTGCAGAGGGACATGAGTACTCACTTCATTTCAACCTTTGGGCCTACTCCTCCACTCTTTTGCAAAAGTCATTATTAGACAGTATTACTCACATCCTTTCAGTCCACTTGAAAGTCACCAACTTTAATCCCAAGATGGAGGAACATTGGACTTTTAATGGCTGCTCTGCAATTGAGCCCTAAGGACCACTGGGCCTTACTAGGTACTCTATTATTATATGTCCATAAAGCCTGACCATTTGCTTTTATGCAGTTACTGAGCCCAGGAATTTCTGTTTGTCCTGCTGAAAACTATTGAAGATTTGGGATGATTTGAAGATCCTGCCCTGTCACTGTACACTAAGGACCAGCCATACTATATCTATACCTTTCCATCCATACTGTACCTGAATGTTTCTGTATGTTTCATCTCCCTTAATTGGAATGTGAGCTCCTGAGATAAAAAATCTTCTCCTTTTCTGTTTCTATCTACAGTAGTTAACAAAGTGCTTGGCACATAATAAGTTCTTAATAAATGCATCTTAACTAATTTATTGATTAATTAGTTGGCCACCCAAAGAGAGGTGAGGCTTAGAAATGGAATGCTATTCGTTCTTTAAGAACCATAGAGAACTTGACATTTCTTTAGCACTTTTGCTCATCATGGAATTTCCAAAAACAGATGCTTCCTATTGAGTAGTATCAGATTGACTAGCAGTGCCTCTTGGTTAGTACAAGACTTTTAAAAAGGTATGTTTAGAAAATAGGGATATGTCTAATTGAGAGAAGAGACATTATCATGGCAGACAAGGGGAGAAAGAGTATTGTAAGAATATAAAATTTAGGCTTTTATGCTAATATGAAAGTTCTAAATTAATATTGTGGTTGTTGATTTAAAAATATTATACCTTAAGTCAAAATTACTTTTAGGAGCTTTATTTACAAAGAGGTGGAAAGAGTGAAAGTGGAAAAATGTAAGAAGAGGGTAGAGAAATGTCTAGCCTACTGCCCTAAGTGTTGCTCCAGTGTCTGGTGTTACGATTAAAAATGATAAAGACTGATATAATAAGAGAAATTAGTAGTTTAATTAAAGCCATGCTGGTAGGGATAAAATCATTAGACCACGCGCCTGTAAGAATTCACATTGCCTCAGCCATTTTTACCTTTCTTATCTTCCCGCGCCTGGTAGCTAAGAGGACGACTTCCTCCTGACCCAGGAGTCTTATCCCCTCTCTTACATCATCATACTTCCTGTTTGCCATGAGGAATCATGGGAAATGTAGTTTCAAAGTCTCCCACATGTCCATAGGGAGTCTGCTAGACATTTCCCTGAATTTAAAACAAGCATTTCCCCCTGAGGACCGGCAAAAAAAGGTTGGTCCTTTTTCTTTGCTGGATCTGTAAACATGGACAACTTCTAAATTTTAGTAATTTGGGGGATAAAAGAAATAGATGAACAAATGGATAAAACTAGCCGCATTGAAAAAAAACCAATTTGGAGGCAGTCCCCTATTGGTATAACAGTGTACAATTAGAACAAATTGCATTCAGCTGTTTAACTCCCCATAGTTCAATCAACTGCACCCCAAAGTTCAATTTTGATCTTCATGGTCCAGTGAAGGCTTTTCAGGCATCTTCATGGTGTCTTCACCAAACAGGTTTGTTGTCTGGATTCTGGGGAGATGGCAAAATCCTTATTCTGAAATTATTCTCAAAAGAATTTAAACTAAACATTATATTTTATAAAACATATATTTCCTTCTAAGAATTATACATTTCCCCCTGAAATTACTCCTAAAAGAGTTAAATATACATATATTTTGACATTATTGAATTTTAAAAAACTTAACACACATCCCCCTGAGAAAAATTCTAAACACACCTTATTTCCTGAAAAGGGTACCTCAGGTCAGCTAAGGATGAGTGGCTGTGTCATGGGGGTTGTATGAAATCAATTGGAAAATAAAAAGGAATAAAATTTAAGAAAAAAGAAAAAAAATTAACTTGTGAATGAAATGTAAAATGTGCAAAAAATGTAGGGAAAATAAACTTATAACAGGCTTTTGAAATAAGGCCCAATGAAAGTGATTTAAGCAGTTTGCTATTACCCATTCAGGGCCACGACTTAAGGGAAACGTCTCTCTCTGATCTGATTTGCCTTCAACTTCTCAGGGAATGAGTCAATAAATAATCAATCCTAGGTGCTTTACTAGGAATCTAAGTTAAAGGGGATCCTCGTCCTCTAAAATTTTAGAAAAGACTGGAACTCCAAAAAAACTCAAACCCCACTTTCAAGCCCTTCAGTATTGGCATAGAACTCCTGCGATCCATGCAGATTCTCAGTTAGGTCTCTTTGACCTTGTGCTTTCTTAGCACTATTAATGGCTCTTGCGTTCCCTTCTCCTGGAATCAGACAGAAAGGCATTAAATTACAGTCCCATAGGCTCTTCAAGTGTTTGCATTAAGCTTATATCACTGTAAAATTAAAAAAAAAGGATAAATAATGATAACATATGTACTTCCAGTACAAGATGAGAAAAAGGAAAAATCAATTGCTCTTAAAAAAAATGTTTTAAAAATCAAACATATACTGGCTCAGCCCTGTCAGGGCTTGGTAACCTTCAGCCAGAGGACCAGGTGGTGTCTTCAGTAAGGGTTCCACCAAGGCAGCCTCCTCCAGGAAAGGAAGACCTCTCCAGAACCAATCTCTCCAGAAGCCAGGAAAGGTAGGCCAGCTACTCATCCAGCTCACCAATGTAGAGTCTCTGAAGATGAACTCCCAAGGAGAAGATCCAAGGAGAAGTCCAAAAGGCAAAGTCCTCCAACGAAGCAGTCCAAAGAAGAAGCCACCTCTAAAGAAGAAGTCCAAAGGAGAACCCTGCCCCCCCACCCCGACAGGAAGTTCAAGACTTTTTATAATCTCTTTTCCAAATTTCCAATTACAGACTTTAAATTTGTCTAGCACTGCCCAAGGTGGTGTGGGAAGCCAATAAGAAAATAGATAAAAATCTGAGACTCCTCTTTTGACCCCTTTTGTGTTCCCTGTGATTTCTTGTTGAAAAGTATTGTGGATTTATTAAAAAGCTTTAAGTTCCTAGCAAACCTGAATTTAAAAGGTTAACACTCTTCCCCTTTGGCCAGGAATGCAGCTGCCTGGTACAGCCAAGGCCAAAACATTAGCAGGGGCAATTCAACTCTGAGAAAATATTCCCTGGCTTGGCTTTTTGATAAGAACCCAGTCAAAATTCATCCTTGGCCTTGTTCAATTCTGAAGCCAATGAGACCTTTTGTGTTTTGATATGATATAATTTGTAACTTCTGCTCATCCGCAAAGTTTTGGGGGGGGTTCTTTTGTGTGAATTGAGTATATATATATATATATAT